>NW_027495138.1:0-221643 GCF_021521415.1 Bidens hawaiensis | reverse complement strand
AATAGTATTTATGATTAAGGATTACTACTTTATAAGTTTTTAGATTCGAAGACATTTATTTGTAAATGGTATGTGTAGCATTGTTTATTTCATTTGTTCTTTGCATTTAAAGATAATTGTGAGTTTTACGTTTTCTTTTCCCATGATTGTTGCAAAAGAAATTCACCAATAGAAATTTACATATATGTAAATACATAGTAAATTCAAAAATGGATGACAGGTATGAAGATTTACATTTATGTAAATGTTAAGTTTGAAAACTGGTATCAAATTGATAATTTTCACATGTCCTAAATAATACATGTAAAACATTTACATACATGTAAACGGAAGATTGATGATTTGTATAAATATTTACATTTACACACACATGTACAACATTTACATGAAATGATAATTAGTTTGATCCATCAAATGTTTAAGAAATAAACGATTTTGATTTTTATCATTCATATAATATGTAAAATTGGTAGACATGAAAAGAATGAGGAGTAAAATAGTTAGGGGGTGTTTGGGATTCCTTATTTTATATCCTTATAACTTTTCATTAAGTTAATAAGTTATAAAAGTGTAACTTATGGAACTTTTTCTCTCACAATATAAGCAATCCCAAATAGCTTATTACTTTTCAAAAGTTTATAAGTTTTAAGTTAGTAAAAATAAGCAATCCCAAACACCCTCTTAATTAGGTAAATTCAAAGAGAGAAAAACTAGTTGCGAGATTATGATCATGCCCTTTTTATTTATTTTATTTTATTTTTAATTCAAAAAAGATGTGTGGTCTATATTGGTTCTTAAAGTTTTCAAGGGTTCTCAATAGATACCTTCCACACACACACACACACACACACACACACACTAGTTTGAGGCCCGTGTATTACACGGTAATTGTTGAAAATTTTAAATTTTGATCATTAAGTGAAATACAGTCAATAAATTGATTATATATTGTTAATACAAATACAATTAAATTAAAATTATAAAAATTACATAACTAAGATTACACAAATATGTACAAATAGGTAAAAACTTCCTTTTACACTACATTTGTGATTTTATTAGCAAGTATACATTGTTTATCAAAAAACAAAATTTTTAGTCAATGTCTGCTTGTAACTCTTAATAAATTAACATACATGCCTGCTTATAACTCTTGATATAGCTATATATAGTTGTCCGTGTGACAAAAAAAGGTTCTCCAAATACATACCAACTCTATATAAAGGATAATATATATATATATATATATATATATATCCATGATACTAATAAAAAAAATATTCATACACATAAAATATCATAGCATTTAATTAATTAATATGATGTCATTTAAGAACATCTCCTCATGTTTATCCAAAAAAAACATGATTATCCCAAAAACCATATACATGAACTTTTATGATATAATTATCCTTATAATCTTTACAATTTGAAATTGATTAATCATGATAAATTTGTTGTCATTAATATTCTGTGTATGACAAATTTTTAATTGACTTTATATTTTACAATTAAAAATTGTATATTCAAGCAACATAAATTAAATATAACAAAATGATTTGTTTATTTCATATGAATGTAATTGTCAAAAAATAAAAAAATACATACTAACATTAAAACCATGTTCAAATAATAGTGATTATTCTGAGTTAAAAGAATATAAGAAGATTTAAAGTTGCATAAAATGAATGTAGTGATTCTTATTTATAATCGTTGAAAGTAGGGCTGCCACTTTTACCCGTAACATGAAACCCAACCCAAGAAAACCCGTACCTGAACCCAAACTAAACTGACCCGAGAAACTCGAACCCAAGAAAATACTAACCCGAACATAAACCAAAGTAATTCGGGTTGGTTCTTGGGTCCGAATTCTAGGTTTCGGGTCAACCCGAAAACTTTTAGTTTTAAAATCATATGTATTTTTAGGTATTAAAGGCTAAGCCTTAGCCGCTGACGTTATCAGAATTTAGTCCAAGTCGATTGTTCTCATTCCACATATTATGAATCAAATGTTTATTGTTTATTATTTTGAATATAAACCATAATAAACACTTTAATTAACATTTCAAAATTCACTAATCGTCTCTTTTCAATCAATATGGAGAATACTTAATTATATGTAGTAATGAATTTAGTTGGAATAAACCTATAACTTTAATATCATATATTGAAATGACTTAAAAGATAAGGACCATATATGAAAATTGGTTTAAAAAAGGTGAGAAGAGCTATGATATTGACAAGTGACAAAAGTGGTAGGTTTATATTAGAATAGATAGATAGGGATTACTCCATATAATAGTAGCAAACTTTGAAAGTTGTTCCAATTAGGTCACTGATAAAAACTTTTGTTCTAATTAAGTCATTGAACTTTCATTTTTGTTCCAATCCTAGATATTTTACCTGAATAGCAGGTAATCTAGGTTTTTTTTTTAAAAAATCCGAAAAAAATTAATAAAAAACCATAAATCAAAATATAAAAAAAAAGTAAAAAAACTAAAACGTTTCGTCCATTGTCCTCGTTTAACAAACAAAAAAACAAAAATAAAAACCGACCCGAAACCCGTTTTGACATTTCCGACCTGGACCCGTTCTGACCCGAACCTGTTGACCCTAACCCGTTCCGACCTGAACCAAAACAACCCATTTTGGTCAAAATTTGCTGAAACAAACTGTTAAGTGCTGAAACGAACTGAAAAATTGCTTAAACGAGCTGTTAGGTGCTGAAACAAACTGAAAAATCGCTTAAACAAGCTGTTAGGTTCTGAAACGAACTGAAAAGTCGCTTAAACGTGCAGTTAGGTGCTGAAACGAACAGAAAAATCACTTAAACAAGCTGTTAGGTGCTGAAACGAACTGAAAAATCGCTTAAACGAGCTGTTAGGTGCTAAAACAAACTGAAAATCGCTTAAATGAGCTGTTAGGTGCTGCAACGAACTAAAAATTTGCTTAAAGGAGCTGTTAGGTGCTGAAACGAACTGAAAAATCGCTTAAACGAGATGTTAGGTGCTGAAACGAACTGAAAAATCGCTTAAACGACCTCTTAGGTGCTGAAGAGAACTGAAAAATCGTTTAAACGAGCTGTTATGTGCTGAAACGAACTGAAAAATCGCTTAAATGAGCTGTTAGGTGCTGAAACGAACTAAAAAAATCGCTTAAACGAGCTGTTAGGTGCTGAAACAAACTGAAAATAGCTTAAACGAACTCTTAGGTGCTGAAGCGAACTGAAAAATCGCTTAAACAAGCTGTTATGTGCTGAAACGAACTGAAAATCAATTAAACGAGCAGTTAAGTGCTGAAACGAACTGAAAAATCGCTTAAACGAGCTGTTAAGTGCTGAAACGAACTCAAAAAAACGCTTAAACGAGCTGCTAGGTGCTGAAACGGATTGAAAAATAGCTTAAATGAGCTATTAGGTGCTGAAACGAACTGAAAAATCACTTAAATGACCTCTTAGGTGCTGAAACGGATTGAAAAATCGCTTAAACGTGTTGTTAAGTGCTGAAACGAACTGAAAAAATCGCTTAAACGAGCTTTTGCTGTTAAAACGAGCTGTAACGTGTTGAAAACGCGCTGATTCGTTGGTCTAAAAATAAAAACTGACCCGAAACCCGTTTTGACCCGTTCCGACCTTGACCCGTTCTAACACGAACCTGTTGACCCTATCCCGTTCCGACCCGAACTAAAACAACCCTTTTTTTAAGTGGCCCGTTTCGACCCTAACCCTTTTCAAGCCTAACCCGTTTCGACCCAACTCAACCCATTTGCCACCTCTAATAACGATTGTAATTTATTGCAATTTTCCAAAAAAGAAATTGAACATTTTTGCATTTTATTGTAATTTTCCGAACTTTTTAACAAATTTTTGGAATTTTAAGATTGTATTTCGCATTTTTACTAATTTTCGTAACCTTTAAAAGTTATTATGCAAAGTAAAAACTTTGAAAAATTAAAAAAACCCTGGATTACCTGCTATCCAGGTAAAATATCTAGAATTTGAACAAAAATGAAAGTTCAATGACCTAATTGGAACAAAAGTTTTTATCAGTGACCTGATTGGAACAACTTTCAAAGTTGGTTACTCTCTTATTCTAAAAAGTTTAAAAATCACCTCAAAATGATTATCTCTTTCGATTAAATTAAAATGAAGAGTTGTTATTAGAAATATTTGTGTCCACGGATCGATACTTGGTTCTTATCAATACTATTCTACATATACGATAGGTACACTTGCCTATTTTATGTGTGATTAGTCTTAGTAGAAATCACTTTTATAAATTTAAAACACGATCTTGTGCGAAAACTAAATCCATAAATCATCCATCATATTTTACCACACCGCACGCACGCATCAAGTTTTTGGCGCCAATGCCAGGGACACGGTACATTTTTAAGAGCGATCCAAATTTTAATTCAATCCTTGTTTATAAATTGTTTGAATTTCTAACTTTTATTTTATCTTTTCCTACAAACTATTAGATTTTCTTTATTTTAAGGTTAGCCTAACCTTTACTTTAGCTTAAATATAATTAGCCTTTACTTTAGTTTTAATTTAAATAGTTTAAATTTGATTTAATCCCATGAATGTCCTCTACATTCGGAACTGAGCTTGTTTCTCCAATTTATGAACCCGAACGACTTTTTTGCCGAAGAATACACAAACAGGCAAAGGAAACCACTAAAACAACCAAAGACGAATCAGTAGACGCCACGTTATCGGAAGAAAATCAATATAAAGAAATGATGGAAGCACCAAATAATAAACCAAACATGAGCCAATATGCCAAGCCAACCCTCGAAGGCTACGACAATGGAGTGGCTCCACCCGAAATCGCCAAAAAATTCAAAATTAAATCAAGCACCATTCATATGGTGGAAAATTCTATTCAGTTTCATGGCCTCCTCGACGAAGACCCTCTTTCTCGTATATCTCGATTCTTATGAATATGCGGAACCTTTAAAATTCAAAACTGTTCAGAAGATCTGATCAAACTCAAACTCTTTCCTTTCTCTCTAAGGGGAGAAGCCTTAGAATGGACAGAATCTTTTCCTTCTGGCTCCATCACCAACTGGGACCAGATGGTTGAATAATTTCTCCTCAAATACACTTGATAAAACCGCAAAATATCGAGCCAGCATCACCGGATTCCGGATCGATGATGATGGATCGTTACACGCAGCATGGGAGAGATACAAAAGTATTATGAGAAGACGCCCACATCATGGACTGAGTGTATGGTTACAAGTACAAACTTTCTTTGACGCACAATCCAGTCAAAACAAATAGACCATTGACCAAGTCGCCGGTGGAAACCTGGGATTCAAATCACCTAACGAAGCATTTGACATCATGGAGAAGGCAAAAAAGAAGAGTTTCGCTTATAACCCACCAAGATCTACACCAACACATAAAGGAATTCACCACATCAATTCCAACACTCTTGTTACCGCACAACTTGAATCACTCTCTAAAAAATTCGAGCAACTTCAAGACGAACTATCAAAAACCAAGATCACATGTGACACTTATGGAGGAACACATAAGACCAGTGACTGCAAACAAGTCTTATGGCTATGGAAGAAGTTGACTTCATCGCTCGTTAAAACAACGCTTTCAGTAACAACTACATTCCAGGATGGAGAAACCACCCGAATTTCAGTTGGAAGGACGGAGATAACACTCAAACCCTACCCAGATTCAAAAAGAGGCCAATGAATCAATCTTTCCAACCTAAACCTCATTTTCAATAACAAAGTTCCAGTAGCCATCAAAATCCAAGCTACTCAAGAATTGAAGAAATATTGACCCAAATCATGACCAAGACAAATGAAGCAGAAAAGAACGCCGACTTAAGGGCCGTTGGCATCAGCGGAGTATTGTCAAAGCATGAAGCTGACCTAAAAAGCTAACAATCATCATTGCAGAATCTAGAAACTCAAATCGGACAGATTGCCCAACAATTGTTCGAAAGACCACCCGGCACTCTTCCAAGAAACACAATAACAAACCCAAATGCAACAACAAACGCGTTTACATTGAGAAGTGGCACAATCACTATTGCCTCACTAACTTCAGAACCAGTTATGGAGAAGGAATTTCCTGATAAAACGTAGGAAAGACTGATCCCAACAGGCACCGTACAACATAAGAACCAGTCCGAACTTATGTTCCACCTATTCCATATCCTTGACGGCTGAAATAGGAGAGATTGGAAGCTCAGTACGAGAAGTTTTTAGAACTCTTCAAACAGCTCCACATCAACATTCCTTTCGTCGAAGCCATTGCTCAGATGCCGAAATGTGCAAAGTTTCTTAAAGAAGTGCTGACCAACAAAAGAAAGCTAGAGAGCTCTTGCATGTCACCTGAGTGAAGAATGCTCAGCTGTCCATCAAAACAAGCTACCACAAAAAATGACCGATCCAGGGAGCCTTACTATCCCTTGTCTCATAGGAAATTTATCTGTTAGAAATGCCTTGACGACGGCCTAGGAGCTAGTATTAATTTAATGCCTTATACGGTTTTTGAAAAACTAGGGATAGGAGAACCAAAGCTCACCCGCATGAGCATTCAGTTAGCTGACCGATCCATTATCCTTGGGGCATTGTTGAAAACATGCTTGTCAAAATTGACAAATTATTTCCTAGTAGATTTTGTAATTCTAGACATGGAGGAAGACAAATGTGTCCCTCTGATTTTAGGAAGACCCTTTTCAGCCACTGCGAAGGCTATTATTGATGGTTGCACCAGAAAACTCACTCTTATGGTTAATGACGAGGCAATCACGTTTGATATAGGAAAGTCTATGCAACATCAACAACATCAAGATGACACACTATACCGTGTCGACATCATCGAATTATATTGTGAGTTGCTATGTGCGAGACTCCTCATTCTCTAACACACTTGAAACACAAGTCTTAACTGAAACCATCACTAAACCCATTTTAGAAAACGAAAATATCGACGACAACAACAATAAAAAGTATCAGAAGTAATATGTGAGATCACCGAGTGTAATGGGAAAGTAAAATCATCAATTAAAGAACCACCATCCTTGGAGTTAAAAGAACTCCCGAACCATCTCGAATACACATTTTAAGAAAAAGACTCTTAACTCCCAGTAATTATTTCATCTCACATTTCTAAAAAAGAAAGACGAACTTCTTAAGGTTCTATAAAACCATAAGAAAGCTATTGCATGGAAGATCATGGATATCAAGGGCATCGGTCCTTCCTTTTGTACTCACAAAATCCTCATGGAGGAAGAGTACAAACCTGTGGTCCAACATTAAAGACGTCTTAATCCCAACATACAAGATGTGGTGAAGAAAGAAGTAATCAAACTCCTTGATGCTATATTAATCTACCCAATCTCAGATTCACCTTGGGTTAGTCAAGTTCAAGTAGTACCCAAGAAGAGAGGAATGACAATAGTATTGAACGAGAATGGCGAGCTAATACCGATGAGGACCATCATAGGCTGGCGAGTTTGCATTGAATACCTTAATGACGCCACAAGAAAAGATTATTTTTCTCTTCCTTTTATCGATCAAATGCTTGAACTTTATCTGAAAAAATGTTCTACTGTTTTCTGGATGGATTCTCCAGATACTTTCAGATTCCTATTGCTCCAGAAGATCAGGAAAAAACCACCTTTTCATGTTCGTATGACACCTTTGCCTACATAAGAATGCCATTTGGACTATGTAACGCTCCAGCCACCTTCCAACGTTGCATGGTGGCCATCTTTCATGAAATGATCGAACACTCTATGGAAGTTTTCATGGATGACTTCTCAGTCTTTGGAGATTCCTTCGATCATTGTCTAAGAAACCTAGACATAATGTTAACTAGGTTTGAAGAAGTGAACTTAGTACTCAACTGGGAAAAATGCCACTTTATGGTCAAAGAGGGCATTGTTCTCGGTCATAAGATATCCCAAGCAGGACTAGAAGTTGATAGAATGAAAATTGAAACCATATCCAAACTTCTGCCACCAACTTCAGTCAATACAATTAGAAATTTTCTAGGTCACGCATGATTCTACCGTCGCTTCATAAAAGACTTCTCATAAACTGTTAGACCTATGACCAGACTTCTAGAGAAAGATGCACCATTCGTCTTCTTTGAAAAATGTGTTGAGTCATACAACATATTGAAAGACAAACTTGTCAACGCACCAATCATGATTACACTCGATTGGAGCCTTCCATTCGAAATCATGTGCGATGAAAATGACTTTGCAGTTGGAGCTGTACTCGGACAACGCAAAGAAAAACATTTTTACCAATTTACTATGCTAGTTAAACTCTTAATAATACACAAGAAAATTACAACACAACGGAAAAAGAGTTATTAGCAATACTTTTGCCTTTGAAAAATTTAGATCTTACCTAGTTATTTCCAAAACCATTGTTTACACCAACCATGCCTCCTTACGATACCTCTTCAATAAGCAAGATGCCAAACCTAGACTTATCCGATGGATTCTACTACTTCAAGAATTCATCATAGAAGTTAAGGACAAAAAGGGAGCAGAGAATGTAGCCGTAGACCATCTCTCATGCTTAGAATGCCCAGCTTCAGAAGAAATTCACAAGGAAATTATCGATGATAATTTACCACACAAGTTCTCATGTATATCCAAGAATTCATGATAGAAGAGGATGAAAGTCCTTGGTTTGCCGATTTCGCAAACTATGAAGATTATGGATTCATAAGAAAAGGGCTAACTCATCAACACCGGAAGAAATTCTTCTGCGACCTTAAGTTCTACTTCTGGGAAAACCTTTACTTGTTTAGGATATGAACCGATTAGGTTGTTCGTAGGTGTGTGTCAGGAAAGGTGATATACGTCTATTTATATATCTCGTATCCCTTGTAAAGCTTTGTTTATTTAATATTTTGAGTTCGGTTTAGTTTATGTTTCGTTTATCTTTTATTAATTAATGTTTTAAGTCAAGTAGTTTATATGTTTATCGTGTTTTATATCTTTTGGTGTCTTGCATGCTAAAGCTTTAATTCTTTCTATCTTTTCATGCGAAGTTATGTTCGTTTTGTTTGTCAATGATTACATGATTAGTTCACTAAGAGTTTTGATTTGTTTTCGTGTAGTTGGTGGCTTGAGAGTCAAGGTAAAGAAGATCTAGAAGGTTCATGTCATTGCTTGGAAGCTAAGGAAGATATCTAAGATGATTAAGCAACAAATAACGAACAAAATTCCGTAACCCCTACCTGGAGGGCGCCGCGCCGCGCCGCGCGACGGCAAGCCCAAGGGGGGCCGCGAGGCGCCTAGGCCTCCCTGGTCAGCCATCTTTGCATGTCCAAGCCCGTTACTCGCTTATATATACATCTTTTATAAACCTAGCCGATTCTACACACATTGGCAGCCGATTTTGAGAGAGAAACAAAGGTTTTGAAGAAGTTTTGAAGCTAGGAATCAAGGAGGATCGAGAGTTCTTTCCTACGGGTGTTCAAGGATAAATTGCAAAGGGTTTTATCGCTTTAACTTTCGTTCCTTGTTCATTATTTGTCATGTCTTTCCTTTTTGTTTTTAATACTTGTTTAGGATTGTTTTTAATAATGATTCTAGGCTAGACTTCATGTCTACCTAGGTTTGATGAACATGTATTGACTTGATTCTTGCTTTGGACAATTGATTTGATTATGGTTTTGTTCTTTTAATAGTAAAAGACTTGATTTTGCTTTCATGATGCATATGAGTATTTATTATCTTGATTGATTGTTAACTATTGCTTCACATAGATATTTTATCTATTGATTGTGTTCTTTAGATTTAGGGTTTATGTTTAATCATTACTTGGTGTTTTGATTATTATGGTTGAATAGGCCTATTAGATCATAGAAGCTAGTTGATAGTTGGTTAGGGTTTTAAATGTACAGCTAAATTCCAATAGCTGTAAGGTGAGGAGTTGTTCATGTATCTTGGTCAATCGCATGCTAGGATAGATTAGTGACAATATTATTGCTTATTGTGTTGATCCTTGTTCATGATGTCGTGTTTAGTTTATCAAGTTGTCTAGGGCTTAGTGTTTCGTAAGATTGCTTACTTTAGATACTATTAATTAACCCTAATTGATGACTGTGAGGAAATATATATAACTGATTGTTTAATAATCTAATATTCATTCTTTAGGATTTTACTTGATGCGATTGATGGTCCTTTAGGGTTTGTTAGATGAATATATTTAGAAATAAGTTTCCATATTATATTAGTTATCCATTGCTTGATGAATGTTGATACATGGGATTCTTACCTATGTAGATTCCTTCTCTGATTGGTTTCGATCTTGTGATTAATTGCTTGTTTTCTAGTTTACTTGTCTATTTGCTTTCTTAGTTTATCTTAGTTTAAAAACCCCCTTTAAACATTAATAATAAATAGTCGTGTTGTAAGTCGAGTCTAATTAGTTAATTAACGTAATTTATAGAGTCCTGTGGGTTCGATATTCCGGACTTACTTAACTTTAGTACAATTGACCGGTTCACTTGCCGGTTGTTTGTGTAGTTGAGTCTTAAGTCTAGTTTTTATTACTTATTTAGTTTAGTTAATATTTAATTTACTGTTTTAAGCATATCAAGTTTTTGGCGCCGTTGCCGGGGACTCTTGGCAATTGCGTTATTTGCGTTAATTGGACTTATTTGATACATACGTGCTATTTGTTTTATTTTTGTTTGAGTCATAGGAGTCTAATTTAAGTTTTAGTTTATTTTTATTTATTTTTAAGTTTTCGAGTCTACTCACTTGGTCTTTTGCGCTTTGCAGGTTTATGCCACATCTTCGATCGCAAGGACCACCACTGGCTGATCTTGAATTTTCTTCATTGAAGTCCGAGGCTAGTTCGTCACAAAATTCATCTCCGCACAGTTCACCACCTGAAAGTCCTATAAGTCAACCAGAAGTTCCAATGGCCGACGACAGAACAATTGCTGCTCAAGCCTTCGATGGCTTAACCGGAAACCAGTCATGCATCGTCATTCATGCAATTAACAATCCCAACTCGTGGAAAATTCCATCATACGTCATGAACAAAAGTTCCGTCATACGTCATGAACAACATCGTCCAAACAAATCAGTTTCATGGGCGTGATGAAGAGGATGCACCGGCTCACATTAACCGACTTTACCGCGTTTTGAAAACATTTAATTTACAAGGTGCTACTGAAGATGCTATTTTCTTACATTTATTTCCTTTTTAACTTGCAGGTAAAGCTGCTATTTGGCTTGACACTCAACCACATGGCACGTTCACTACTTGGGAGGCGTTACGTTCAGCTTTTATCAAAAAGTACTTCTCACAGGCTAAAGCGGCTATTCTTCGCGATCAGATTCACTCGTTTCACATGGAGCCGGGGGAGCAATATTGCCATGCTTGGGAGCGCTTTCAGAGTTTGCTTTCTCGTTGCTCCCAGAATGGTCTCACACCATGGGCTCTTGTGGAGAAATTTTACAATGGGCTGAACTACGAAACCCAAGTTCGGTTCGACACGGCCGCGGGAGGAAGTTTACTGGCGAGGAAAAATGTCACCGAGTGAAACGAGATGTTAGAGAGCTTCGCTCAATCAGACCTTGCCAAAGAGCCACATCGCGGGAATTCCACTCCCGTCAGCAGTACATCCTCATCCCTCGAGGTGTACACCAGGTTAATCTAGATACTAGTGTGGCTGCTGCTTTGGAATCACTAACCCAAGAGGTTAAGGAGCTTAAGGCCAAGGTGGACAGGTGTGAGTTTTGTAAAGGTGGACATGGTACCTTGGAGTGCCCGGTGATGAATCAACAGGTTGACTTTGTTGCTGGTCAGAATAGGTTTCCCAACAATTATAGCAGCAATAATCAGAGTTGGAATACCTACAAGAACCCGAATCAGAATAATTCTAACTGGCGTCCGTCGGGGTACCACCCGGATTTCAAAACTCTTATAATCAAGGACAAGCTCAGTATTTTAATGAAAATAATACCGATGGTACTAATGGTCAAAATAATTTGCAGGATTCCAACGGTGGAATTGGGCGTTTGGAAGAGATGATTAAACTAATCTTGGAGAGAGATCAAGTTACACAGAAAAAGTTGGCCGAACACGATTTGCTCTTCAAGAATCAACAATCTTCCATTCTCGATATTCAAAGGCCTGTTTGTGATATTGCTCGTCGTTTAGAAGAAAGGCCCCCAGGTCAGTTTTCGGGTATCCCTCAAACTAATTCGGCTGCTCAATTGAACGCCATCTCCACTCGTAGTGGTAGAGTTTTTGGTCCGGAGGTAGTTAGTAGAGAAATTAGGGAAGATAAGAACGATGAGTTGATAGATGAGGAGATAGAGGTAAAGGCTCCAGGTAAGTCATATAGTACAACACCAATCATAGAGCCGCAAGTTAAGAAAAACACCGATAAGAAGCCGGTTGGAGCCCGGCCACAACCACACACCATTGACTTAGCCTATGTCCCGTATCCCGATTGTCTAAAAAATCAAAAGTATACAAAAGATTACGGGCATTTTCTTAATATATTTAGCCAATTGAATGTCAACCTTCTATTCGTAGAAGTCCTTCAGCATATGCCTAAGTACGCCAAATTTTTGAAAGACCTTCTTAAAAGAAAGGATAAGTTGGAGGAGCTGTCGACTGTGCCTCTAAATGGAGAGTGTTCCGCAGTAGTGCTCATTAACGTTCCGGAGAAATTACCCGACCCCGGTGTTTTTACCATTCCATGCCTTTTCGGAAGTGATACGACATGTCAAGCATTGGCTGATTTAGGAGCTAGCATAAACCTCATGCCATATTCTTTATATGAAAAGTTAGACCTAGGAGAGCTCACCCCTACTCGTATGATGTTGTCTTTAGCCGATCGTTCCGTTAAGTATCCGAGGGGTGTAGTAGAGAATTTGCTCATTAAGGTAGATAATTTGGTGTTCCCCGTATATTTTGTTGTTTTAGATATGGAGGCCGACGAGAGAGTTCCTATCATTTTAGGTCGTCCATTCTTACGTACTGCTAGGGCGGTCATTGACGTGTTTGAAGGTAAGATTACTCTTAGAGCCGGTGATGATAGTGCCACCTAGTTGGCTAAGTTCATGAGACATCCGAGTGGTCAAGACGGTCTCGTTGATCCATGTCATCCAGTTTACTCGATAGAATCATTTATCTCGGACATGGATCCTAGTCTTGATTGTTCCCGTTCTGTAAGTTTAAGTATGGGGAAGGAACCAGAGGCTTCGAGTTATGGGGAAATTGTGAAGTGCATTGGAGAAACGAGTGGCAGTAAGCGTAAACTTGAGAAGGTTCGTGGTGTTAAAAAGAAGAAGACCAAGATTGACGAATGGTCAGATCGTGATTCGGTATCCTTGAGGGCATTGGAGTTCTACCGAGGTGGAGGAAGCTCCACTCGGTCCGCCACGTGATTCGCATAACATGGGTTCTTGAGTGAAAACTCAAGTGTAGAGTTTGTACAATTTTTTTTCATTTTATTTTTATTTTCTTTGAGTCACTAACGTAGTTTTTTGTATTTCGACTTTGTTTTTATGTTTTTGAGTTTTGCGAGTTTGAAGACTGAATGAGCTAGAGAGACGATCCCCAATGAAGAATTTAATGAAAAAGACAAGTGTGGGGATGGAGCAGCCGAGCCGTATACTTTATATTTAATTATTTGCTACTAATTATTCATGTTTTATTTGTGAGTTGGTGAAAACACATTAATTGCATAACATCTATCGTCATGATAAGATACATTTTTAGATATGTTTGTTTTGTATGGCCGCTTACGTTCGTTCGTGAGAGAAGGAGTTACCATTTGCTGAGCACGTTCGTAGTTGGAGGGCAATCGTGGAAGAAGACTTTGGCATCGTGTTCCATTCACATATTACCAGCTAAGTCTTTTCCATTATCTAGCTTGTTAACCTTTTATTTTGCTTTGTTTTTAATTTTTAGATTTTTAGTTTTTGTAGTCTGATTTTATTTTATTTTTTGTTTTAAGTCGTCCTTATCCTTGCATTGAGGATAATGCAAAATTTAAGTTTGGGGATAGGATATTTGAGTCGTAGTTTAAATCGAGTTTAAATTTAAAAAAGAAAAAAAAATTAAAATATTTTAAAAATTTGAAAAATGTTTTAAAAATGTCCCTTGAATTTAGTTTTTTTTTTTTGCATTAAAGTAGGAGATGATGATATTTATCGGGAAATCGGTTTTTCAAACTACTAATAATATGAGATATATAAAAGAAAACACACTTAACTTGGGATGTGTCAGTAGGCTCAGCCTTGAAAATGAAAGGGCAAATTTGATTAAATGGTTAAAACGGAAATCTTTTGTGGGTAAAACGTTTAGTCCGTGGAAGATAAGTAATGAAAGGCCGGGCCATACTCAAGCCTCAATTATTTGTATGAAAAAGTGAAAATATTATGAGTTTTAAAATCTGAATACGTTACCATATGATGCTTGGGTAGGTTTAACGTTAGAGTATGCCGTGTAGCCTGTGATATGAACTTAAAACTGCTAGTTTAGTGTTTTACACCTCATCGGCGTATGGTTTTATAACCTTAAATCTTGTATTGGTAGGATGCTTCGGGTCTGGAGACCATGGGTCTGTATGCAATCTATTCATCTGGGTATTCACAAAAATCCTAAGTGGGGTTGTGGATATTTAAAATAAAGCCAAAAAGAGCAAACCCTTATAAGTCTATTAACATGATCACAAAAGTACAAAGTCACTACAAACTTGATCATCCACGCTGTTAGCCATGTGGGGTCCCCTTGTTCGCGTCTCATTACCATTAAGAAACGGACCACAAGTGACATGCTACATGTAAGCCCTACATATGAAATTTTTCATGCTCACCTATGGTGATGGTTTCAGGGTATTGGTTGATAACGGGGGTATATAATGTTGTGGCGAACACTAGCTATTAATTAATTGAACCTTAATCGTATTTAATGGCTGCTTGGTAGACTTTGATGCTTAAGCTTAGGTGGATAAACAATACCCTTGATCGTCTTAACTATTCATGAAAAAAAAAATTAGAGCAACAAAAGTTTTAATTCTGCTAATTTTGAGGTTTAAGTCAATTTGGGGTGGTCTGGTCCGGTAAAAGCTGAAAATAAGCGGGTCTTAATTGTGTAAACCACTGAGTACTAATTGTCGGATCTTATTTTGTCCCGGTAAAGATTAAGGCATGGGTTTAAGTGGACAACAATATCGGTGATCGCGGTTTTTGCGTTCTTCTAAGCTTTAAAAATTAACCTATATGTTTGTTAGACTGTAATTTTCCAATTCTGATCCAACTGCATAAAACTTTTTCAGGGACGAAAAAAGAGTAAGTGTGGGGATATTTGATATACGTCTATTTATACATCTCGTATCCCTTGTAAAGCTTTGTTTATTTAATGTTTTGAGTTCGGTATAGTTTATGTTTCGTTTATCTTTTATTAATTAAGGTTTTGAGTCAAGTAGTTTATATGTTTATCTTGTTTTATATCTTTTGGTGTCTTGCATGCTAAAGCTTTATCTTTTCATGCGAAGTTATGTTAGTTTTGTTCGTCAATGATTACATGATTAGTTCACTTAAAGTTTTGATTTGTTTTCGTGTAGTTGGTGGCTTGAGAGTCAAGGTAAAGAAGATCTAGAAGGTTCATGTCGTTGCTTGGAAGCTAAGGAAGATATCTAAGATGATTAAGCAACAAATAACAAACAAAATTCCGTAACCCCTACATGGAGGGCGCCGCGCCGCGCGAAGGCAAGCCTAAGGGGGGCCTCGTGGCGCCTAGGCCTTCCTGGTCAGCCATCTTTGCAAGTCCAAGCCCATTACTCGCTTATATAAACATCTTTTATAAACCTCGCCGATTCTACACACATTGGCAGCCGATTTTGAGAGAGAAACAAAGGTTTTGAAGGAGTTTTGAAGCTAGGAATCAAGGAGGACTGAGAGTTCTTTCATACGGGTGTTCAAGGATCAATTGCAAAGGATTTTATCGCTCTAACTTTCGCTCCTTGTTCATTATTTGTCATGTCTTTCCTTTTTGTTTTTAATACTTGTTTAGGATTGTTTTTAATAATGATTCTAGGCTAGACTTCATGTCTACCTAGGTTTGATGAACATGTATTGACTTGATTCTTGCTTTGGACAATTGATTTGATTATGGTTTTGTTATTTTAATAGTAAAAGACTTGATTTTGCTTTCATGATATAAATGAGTTTTTATTATCTTGATTGATTGTTAACTATTGCTTCACATAGATCTTTTATCTTTTGATTGTGTTATTTAGATTTAGGGTTTATGTTTAATCATTACTTGGTGTTTTGATTATTATGGTTGAATAGGCCTATTAGATCATAGAAGCTAGTTGATAGTTGGTTAGGGTTTTAAATGTACCGCTAAATTCCAATAGCTGTAAGGTGAGGAGTTGTTCATGTATCTTGGTCAATCGCATGCTAGGACAGATTAGTGACAATATTCTTGCTTATTGTGTTGATCCTTGTTCATGATGTCGTGTTTAGTTTATCAAGTTATCTAGGGCTTAGCGTTTCGTAATATTGCTTGCTTTAGATACTATTAAGTAACCCTAATTGATGACTATGAGGAAATCAATATAACTGATTGCTTAATAATCTAATATTCATTCTTTAGGATTTTACTTGATGCAATTGAGGGTCCTTTAGGGTTTGTTAGATGAATATATTTAGAAATCAGTTTCCATACCATATTAGTTATCCATTGCTTGATGATTGTTGATACATGGGATTCTTACCTAGGTAGATTCCTTCTGTGATTGGTTTCAATCTTGTGATTAATTGCTTGTTTTCTAGTTTACTTGTTTATTTGCTTTCTTAGTTTAATCTTAGTTTAAAAACCCCCTTTAAACATTAATAATAAATAGTCGTGTCGTAAGTTGAGTCTAATTAGTTAATTAACGTAATTTATAGAGTCCTGTGGGTTCGATATTTCGGACTTACTTAGCTTTAGTACAATTGACCGGTTCACTTGCCGGTGTTTTGTGTAGTTGAGTCTTAAGTCTAGTTTTAATTACTTGTTTAGTTTAGTTTAGTTAATATTTAATTGATTGTTTTAAGCACATCAAAAGGAAACCTTAGATATTCTCAAGCACTGCCACGAGGGACCAACTGGTGGACACCACAGTAACGCAACCACAGTTAGAAAAGTGTTTGATGCAGGATTATTATAGCCCACCATATATAAAGACAAACATGCTTTGATCCAAGCATCCGATGTTTGTCAAGGAGTCGGGAAAATCTCAGCCAAGAATGAGATGGCTCAGAAAGGCATTCAAATTTGTGAGGTTTTTGATGTATGGGAATAGATTTCATGGGCCCATTTCCTAACTCATTCAAATTTCCTAACTCATTCGAAAATAAATACATCCTAGTAGCAGTTGACTACGTGTCTAAATGGGTTGAACCACAAGCTCTTCCCACTAACGATGCTCGGGTTGTTGTATGTTTCCTGAAAAAGCTATTTTCATGATTCGGTACTCCAAAATCCTTAATTAGCGATAGAGGTACTCACTTCTGCAATACCCTAATGAACAAAATGCTGGAACGATAAGGAGTTCACCCCCGTTTGGCAGCACCATATCATCCACAAACCAATGTGCAAGTGGAAATCTCGAATCGAGGGATAAAAAGGATCCTCGAAAGAACTATTGGGATGAATCGAAACAAGTGGGCAGAGAAGTTTATTGACGCTTTGTGGGCCCTTAGGACGACATACAAAACTCCCATAAGATCAACACCATTCAAAGTTGTTTATGGGAAAACATGTCATCTACTCGTAGAACGAAAACACAAAGCTTACTAGGCTTTTAGAGAAGTGAACTTTGATCTAATGTCTACCGGTAAAAACCGGGAAGATCAAATTCACGAGCTAGAAGAACTAAGAGCACTAGCCTACTAAAATGCCTGGTCTTACAAAGAAAAGACCAAATTTCTGCATGACGCCCACTTAAAAGGAAATAAGAAATTTCAAGTTGGCGATCGTGTACTGTTATATAACACACATTTACGTCTATTCCCAGGAAAGTTGAAATCTCATTGGACAGGCCCATATATATTTGAAATAGTTTTTGACTACGGGACAGTTGAGATTTCAAATTTGATGACCGTCGTTTGAGTCAATCAAAAACCTAATTATTCTAAATAGTTAGAGCAAGTAGGGTATCGTATCACAAGGAGTATGTGGTCAATGTATTCGTGTAACAGATTTATAATTATGAATTGAATAATTTTTAGTGCTGATCACACAAGCAATAGTTTGAATTTAGAGAACTAAGCAACGAACAAGCAAACGAGTATTAAGCAGTTAACAAACGAATCACACCCGGGAATTCAAGTAAGCAACCAACAATTATCTCATGCAACCTAACAGATTAATTATTAACGATTAACTGAAAACTGATCAATCAGACAAAACCTTAGACATCAACAATCACTTTACACACGGCACTGGTTATCAAACAGTCCTTGCCAGTGTGACTCAGTTAAGGGCAATCGTATGTTTTATTGTATTTAATCTAACCAAACAGTTATATGACTAACTATCTAGCAACTGGTAACAGATCGTTAAGACCAACGTAAACCTAAACCGACCAAACACTCGGAAATACCAAACATCAATAATCATATATCAATCATCAATAATAATACACAAGTGTCTTAATCACATGAGAAAAACTGTAAAGATTACAAACTATACATCCCGGGTGCGATTCTAGGAGATTAGCTGAGCCGTGACATCATCAAATCTTCGATACGGATGATATGGATCATGCGGGAGGTCTTGGCACAAGCTATGGTGATGGAAATCGCCTCTTGGAGCTGCTGGAATCACCTTTGGTTCGTTAAAACGGAGCTAAGGTTTTCTTAGAATGAAAGATATTATTTAAACCTAAAATTCCCGTCTTCACCTCGCGATGGGGTCTTCAATGGTCCATCGCGTATCGCGATGGACCAGAAAGTCAACAATCTTTTAAAATCATAGCGATACGCTATGGGCCTTCAGCCAAGCCCATCGCGTATCGCGATGGGCCGTGTCATCAGCAAACTTCATAACACATCCTCGTTTCGCGTGCTGGTCATCCCGGGACTTCATACCATGTCATAACAGGTCCAAATTATGCACTTTAACATATGTGACCTGAAATCCAATAATACATCCATGAAGTATCGAAAGTTCTAGAATAAACTATTAACTAGATAATAAACGAACTAAAACATATACAAAATAACCGACCATCATATCCCCACACTTATCTTTTGCTTGCCCTCAAGCAAAACTCTAAAGAAAACATCAACCTCCATCATAGTTATGTAGATTATCGCCATTAATACTAGTAAGGTTTAAGGTCATACCCAGTTTCCCAGACTGACACTGTTTTTAGATTGACATCTCACAAATACGGTTAAGTGCTATAATAAAACAATAGAGCCGCCTAGACAAGTGTACTTTGTTTCCGGTTAAGGCACACATGCTCATACCCCTCGTAATATAACATCTCTCCTCTCGGTTTAATATATGGACTAGCAAAAGATGTGCTAGTATCACTTTGCTCTCAGTATCACTCATAAGCACATATTCATCCATCAAGCTGCTTTGACACAAATGCAAATCAAGAGGTCTTCAAAGGGTTGTAACGGGGCTAGGTGTAAGGTTATGGAGGGGAAATATTTGAGTAGCTCAAACGATCCGACCCGGCTTATTACAAAGCAACTAAAAAAACATAAATACTATACGAATTGACTGACTTATCATATAACATCTAAATAAGCAAACTAACATACAAACTGATTTCATAATTTTTTTTTACCATAAACGGACTTTAAGTGAACTACTGAATACATAACTGAATATAAATAGACATCTTTTTTTTAAGCATAATAATGTGATGCTTACTAATGAAACAAATACGAAAATAAAAACAAATACAAAACAATTACAAATAAACCTAGTAAGCCGGATCGTCTCGTAACATAATGTCGAGGTTAAACAAATGAAAAATAAGTCCAAGAAATGTTTTCTAAGGGTCCCAACCCCCGCCCCTCACATTACCCACACTCATATGTGTTTGAGACCCAACCCCCCAGTACCCACACTCTCGCTCATCCAGACAAGGCTTAACCTAATTGCCTCTATCACTTTTGCATTTTGCCAACTACGATCCCGTAATCCATGAACATCAACGAAAGCACTCAAATGACATGTGTGTACTATATATTATATGTGTATTATATATATTTGGGTCAACTCACACACGTACCGGAGGAATAGGGTTGATGATATAAACATGTGTACCTGTCCCCATGACGCGTTATCCCCGCCTAAACGACCCCATTTTCAACTTCTCGTTATAAAAAAATTTGTGAGTAAGACTAATGAGAAGCTGAAAAACCAACCATGACCAGAAACCTATGACTTGGCATTAATGGCAATAATTAACAATTAACAACTTTGGTTTCTGAACACTCTTCGAGGTACTATCGAGCTAAAATTTTTACAAATTTCCCCCCTCTCCACACTTGAGGTTTACATTGTCCTAAATGTTAAAATAGATAAAACGGTTAATAAACATTTGAGGGACGAGGTTGAAATTGACTTTTTTGACTAATAAGCAATTTTAAAATTCGGGGCTCAAATGTGGCGGTTCAACTAACAATTATACAATTAAACTTTTAACGTTTAATGTAATAAAACCAAAATAGCTTATGAAACTGAAATCACCTGATATCAACGGGACTGGAGAAGGACCAGTCGGCTCGTGAACTCTCATAAACACTCGTAAACTCTCGTCTCATCCAATTACCAAACTGACTATCGAACCTGGAAAATCTCGAGACGTGTAGAAGCAAGCTTCTCACAAGTGTAAGACATAGGTCTTTTAAGAGTTATAAAAATGAATATTTGTCAATTTTATAAAAACAAACACCGAGCCAAATAAGTCATTTCATAATAAATTCTGTTAGATTAGTTAATAACATTAAAAGACCTAACTCACTTTCGTAGGAATCACGATTGCATTTAGCGTATGCAACAAGCCCTGTAAACCTCCCGGTAGCCCGGGAGGACGAGTGGGGTCTCGTGAGGGTTTATAGTGAACTACACCCACAAAGTTCGATTACAACAAAATATACAAATAAATCAAACACAGCAGCAATCAAAATATATATAAACATATACACCCAACCGGTTACCCATACAGTATTCCCACAAATACAATATTATTATAATACAAACCATGAGAATAATAAAAACAAAATAAAATAAAAGGTAACCCAAAATCTACTGCTATGGCTGATCGTCAGCAATGTCCTCTGGCAGATCCACAGGCTGCTCCACTGTGATAATCAACGAATGCGGGAGCGGTACCAGCGAAGAAACAAATAACAAACGAAAATACTCATCATGGGGGGCCAGATGGGCCCGCATCTCCAGCCCATGTGCTAGGGCCTCCTCCATCTCGGCCCGAACCTCCTGTCGATGGGCTCAAGCCTCATCCATCTCAGCCCGAGCCTCGTCCAGTATCTGCTGCTGCCTCTGATAGATCATCGCTAGCGTGACAGGCGGCTGCGGCGGTGGCTGTGAAGATGATGATGCTTATGCCTGTCTCAGCGGATGCTGCTGCTGAGGCCGCTTAATGCGCTTGATCCAAATGTGCTGACGATGAGTCGGAATCCCTCGCTGCATGGCCACGTCAGCTGCAGTACCCTCTTGCGGTGGTATCCGTGGTCCCTGTCGGACTGGGATTAGTACCGTGGATCATCATAAGTACAGATCCCGATCCTTTGAGTATCTGCTAACGGAAACGGTTCTGTAGCCGGATATCTACCGGAAGTGAAGTAATCTACCGGATATCTATCAAATACGCCCAATCTCTCTGCAATCCTGGTAATATATGGCCCCAATGCTAACTGGGCCGATGCACCATGTATACTCTGGCCTCGTGCGAAATATGTAAGGAGCAACATCGCGATGTTGGCCTCCCTGCTAGTGATCATGGACAGGAGGCACAACAAATCTAGGTTGCTACACCTATCGCGGCCCGAATGACGGCCAGCGGTAGTGTAAGAAACAATGTTGTGTAAGTATCGGTGGATGGGGTCCCTGATAGCAGATGCCACCACAAAACTCGAATGGGCCCTGTCCGCGATCTGCCCCCAAAACTGAGCCAGATCAGGCTCAGTGAGCCAAAACTGTCGGGCCGCCTGCTGATGCTGCGTATAACCGCGAAAGCTCTGTAAGAACTCAGGAGTCCGAACATACTCCTGAGTGTAGAAGCTCGTCGCAACAACAAAATCAGGGACCGACATCTCATACACATGTCGTCCAAGTGAGAACGACACGACATGTGGCTCGTCGAAATCGGGGGCGGTGTATGAGAATGTCGAGTAAAACTCGCGTGTGAGCTCGACATATGAAATCTAGTCACACTCGAGTACTAACCGCCACCGATCCGAAATCAATCCCTGGAGTCTGTTTTCTTCCTCCAGAGTACGTAATAAATCCCAGTCAAACGTCCTCATACACAAAAGCTGCATACCTCTAATCTGCATGTACCTGGCGTATTCCTCGGACGTGATCCCAAATAGGAGGACCTGATGCTGCGTGCGGCGTCCATCACCCATAATATTTGCACGCCCAACTCTGGCAATAATCGACATCTCGTCACCATCATACAGTATGGTGCGGGGTCCAGTCCTCTGCCTCTTGCGCCGGGTGCGCGACGACTCTGGTGCATCAGACATATCTGCAAAATCAAACATGCAAATTAGATATGTCAACTGTCAATGTGGTGACAACGGTATAGCATTTCGGTCGCTGTTGGTGCATAATGTCAGTAGTTCAGTATCTTGTGTTTTGTATGTGTCTGTAATCGTTTTAGATTGTTTGTTTTGGTTTTGAATATTATTATTGTATAATTTCGCCTGGGATGTAGGCGAACTTGGAGGATAAGCGAAGTTATGACAACTTCGCCTAGTATGTTAGACGAAGTTGTCGAGGTCTATTTAAACCTCACTTCGGCTTTTCTTAGTTAAGTTTTTCCGAACGTGTGTTGGTGATTATTGAGATCACGTGTTGAAGTGTTGCAATACAATCGTGTTTATTAGTATTGTGACGTGTGTTTGTTTATCGGTTCAACGTATTATCTATCTTACACTAGTATCGTATTACGTGGGATTCTGCACCTTCGTGTTACGAGATACTCCTGTGTAGATCCGGCTGGGAACCTACAATTGGTATCAGAGCGTTTGCTCGTGATTGTGTGGTTCGGGATTATCACACGGGTGTTAAGATCGTTCCGTTCGACTATTCGCGGAACGAGTTTACGTTGAAATACCTAGTTTTTGTTTCTTGCCCATCTCCCACCGTCAAATATACCCCAAAACACCTTCGCATACCTCGTAATACATCCAATTAAAACCTGCAAAACCTCGTGTTCATCAGGCGAAGTTGCCGTCATCTTACGTAGGGTTTAAGCAAACTTATAAGGTTTAAGCGAAGTTACTGTGAAGGCGAAGTTAATCAGAGGCGAAGTTAGAAAGCAGCGAGGTTGAGTGTTAAGAGAAGTTAAGCTTCAAGCGAAGTTAAGTCCAAGAGAAGTTAAGTCCAAGAGAAGTTATAATAACTTCGCTATCTGATCACTGTTTACAAAAAGTACTTTCTTTGTATTTCGAGTCGTGTTTCTGCCAACTATGACTTCAATAAACATTACAGAACTGGTAAAAATGGAGGTTGAAGCCGATTCAACAACTAAAGCTCCAAAAATGCTTAAGGGTACCGATTTTGTTGCATGGAATGATCGGTTTGAACAGTATGTGAAGTATCAAGATGCTAAGATGTGGGTTTGCATTCAAGATGGATACATTCCACCAACATCCTTGTTTGAAGGTCGTGAACAAATAAAGAAGTATAGTAAGATGGAAGAGGAGGAAAAGAAAATGTATGTGGCAGAGAGTAAAGCTCATGCAGCAATAACAATGGCTCTTCCACCAGAGATTCTTCATACCTTCAAGAAGTACAAAACTGCTAGAGAGCTGTGGGAAGCACTAGAAAATAGATATGAAGGTAATGTGGGGATACGTGCTTCCAAGACAAAGTTGCTAAAAACCCAATTCTCTGTATTCAAGTATTTGAAAAATGAATCACTTGACGATATCATCACAAGATATTATCACTTGATGACCGAACTTAGTAATTACTACATTGAATACAAGGAAGAAGAGGTAGTAGAGAAACTCCTTGATGCTCTTCCACCGAAATGGGAAATGTACACGGTTCTGATGAGAGAAGATAAAGACTTTGCCAAGATTGATTTGGAAAAAGTGGTCAATAAGTTATGAAATTTTGAACTTAACATGGTTCGGAAGGAGACACCAACTGATCAGGTTCAGGATCCGGGAATGTATGGTGCGAAAGTCACTCCAAGCTCAAGTTCAAAATCAGAATCCTCTGCCTACTACTCAAAGGGAGAATCAAACTCAAACTCAACTTGAATCGGTCATGTGATTCTCAATATGGATGGCGACGTATGTTTCGTAGCTGGAGGTAGTAATCCATCAAAACCTCAAGCCACAACTGGAAATTTCTCGTCAAATGTTCCAAGCTACATCTACTCACAGATGCCCATGAGTGTTAAATCAGCTGAACAACAGTTTGCTTTCTATGCATCGTTCATTGCATCTTATGAGAACTACATCAAAGGTAAAATAGTCGGCCCTGCAACTTTGGATGAAGACTATGATCAGATCGATGCTGATGATTTGGAAGAGATGGACCTGCAGTGGCAGATGACTATGATAGTAAGAAGGGTAAAGATATTCATGAAGAAAACGGGTAGAAAGTTCGTTGGGGAAAGACCAGGGTTTGATAAATCAAGGGTTCGGTGTTACAACTGTCAACAAAATGGTCACTTTGCTAAGGAATGTACAAATGAGAGAGTCGAACGAAGTCAGAACAGGCCTGCACAACAGAATGGGGGAGGTAGTGAGAATAGGGCTATGGTATCTAGACAGAATGGTGGATACAACTGGAATATACAAGTTGAGGAAGTGTTCGAACAGGCTAATTTGGTAAACATCGAAACGGGAGGAAGTGAGAGGGAGACGGGAGAAAATCAAGCATATATGGCAGAAGTGACCGATCAGCTCTATGAGGTAAGTTCTGAACTTCATTGTGAACAATGTGAAAATCTGTCTGAACAATTGAAAACAATAACTGATCAGTTTGTTAGTTTGGACACACAATTTAAAACCTTAAAAGAAGATCATCACTATACTAAAGCTAGAGAAAACAGTTACTCGGTAAAAATAAAAGCTAGTGAAAAGGATATCAGAAGTCTTAAAGCCAGTCTAGCTGAAAAAATACAAGTAATTGATCTTAGTTATGAAGTGTTAGAAGAAAAAACCAAACTAATTGCTGAAAAAAAATAAACAGATAGCTGATTACCAGGTAAAAGTGGTGGAACTAAACAGAAAAATTGAACAATTTAGAAATTCTTCAGCAATGCTAGATCACATCATAAGTGTTCAACGTTCCCCGGTTAACAAAGGGGGAATTGGATTTTCTGAAGTTCCACCACCGTATAACAATAACTATACTTATAATCCTAGTAATCAGCAATCTGCGAATGTTGAGATTAGTCAGACAGTTCCAATCAAAATTTCTACTAAAGAAACTGAAGTTAATAAGAGCGAGACGAGTAAGTCAAGTTCTAACGTTGCGATCTCTGTCCCTAGCTCTGTCTCATCAAATTCGAACAAGTCATTCGAATTGGGTGAGATAAAAGAAGAGGTGGTGTTACTAAAACGTGGGGAGGAATATAAGCCCGATGAAAAGAATTCTTCCCTAAACCCGTTCGTCCCACCATATGTTAGACAAATGGGTAGTAATGCAACCTCGACATCTGCAACAACTGTTGAGACGAAAGTTCAAAACAGAAGTTGTTTCAGATGCAATAAAATAGGACACCTTATTGCTGATTGTCCTCTAAAACAGAGAAAATTTAGAGATATGAGGCCTCCGAAAACTGAGAATAAAACGAATACTAATTATAATACTGGTAAGAACGCGAACACACCAAATTTCAGTCATTGGACTAATCCAAGATTTCAAAGAAATCAGTCTCATTTTTTCCCAGTTAACTACCAAACCAACAATTATAATTCAGTTAATTCTCTAAGGTTTGGATGGCCTCATAGACAGTCCTCTAGAAGGTTTCCTTTCAGAACTTACAGAAACCATTCTTAAACTGACTTTGGGCAACCAAAGTACTGGATGCCGGCCAACAAATTTAATCGACCCAAGACCAGTAGGTCTTGGGTCCCCAGATTTTAATCATTTCTTTCATTGTGCAGGAACAGTCAAACAGGGCTGTAAACAATCTGTGGGTTGTTGACAGTGGCTGTTCCCGGCACATGACTGGTAACAAGAAATTGTTACGTGACTGGAAATCTGTTCAAGGAGGAAGGGTTAGTTTCGCTGGAGAGAGTGGAGGTAGAATCAGTGGTATTGGAACTGTGACTAATGGAAGAATGAAGTTAGAGAAGGTGAATTTTGTTGAAGAGTTGAAGCATAACTTGTTGAGTGTATCTCAGATTTGTGACAAAGAATACACGGTGCATTTTACTAAAAATGAGGCAATTGTTCTTTATCCTGGTTTCAAGATACCAGAGGCCAGGGTGGTGATGAAAGCTCCAAGAGAAAAGAACACGTATGTAATGGATATGAGGTCAACCGAGATGACAACAGAAGAGTTATGTCTTCTGTCAAAGGCAACTGAGTCTGAGTCAGAGTTATGGCATCGAAGAATGGGACATATACATCTTCGCAAAATGAATTACATTGTCAAGAATGGGCTGGTGCTTGGAGTTCCCTTGAAGAATTTCAACTTTGAAGATCAATGCTTGTCGTGCAAGAAAGGAAAGCAACACAAAAAAACCTCACCACTCCAAGAAGGTTAACTCAATTGTCAGTACCCTAGACCTACTACACATGGATCTCTTTGGTCCCGTGAATGTAAAGAGTCTAGGCGGAACGTCATACTGCTTGGTTGTAACCGATGATTACTCTCGATACTCTTGGGTATACTTTCTGAAGGCAAAAGATGAGACAGTTCAGTTGGTAATCAACTTGATTACCAAGGTTGAAAATATTGTTGGGAGAAAGGTTAAGTACATCAGGAGTGATAATGGTACAGAGTTCAAGAACTATCAGATGGAGATGTTCTGCTTACAGAAAGGAATAGAACATCAGTACAGCGCCCCGTATACTCCGCAACAAAATGGAGTAGCTGAGAGGAAGAATAGAACGCTAATCGAAGGAGCCAGAACCATGCTGGCAGATGCTAAACTTCCCGTGGTGTTCTGGGCTGAGGCTGTTGCCACAGCCTGTTATATCCTTAATCGTGTTTTAACTGTTAAAAGATTAAATAAAACTTGTTATGAACTTATGCATGGTAGAAAGCCAAACTTGAATGGTCTCGAACCTTTCGGGTCCCCATGTTCGATATTAAAGACAAACTAAAAATTTGGTGAGAAAGCCGACGAAGGTATTTTAGTTGGATATGTTGTTGGGACTCCCAACAGAAGAGTCTTTAATTTATCGAACATCAAGGTTGAGGTGGTATGTAACACTGACATTACGAGTTACAAATCACCATGGCCTAGCATGGGACCCGCTGAAGCTTTCGACTACGATAAACTATTCAAATCTTTTAATGTGCCTTACTTGGATTTTGCAGAAGTTGATGAGAAACTCGCTTCACAGATTCTGTATGACGAGGAGGAAAATATTGTGCAACGTCCGCAATACGATGAAAGTCAACCTACCTCGTCAAGTGCCGTTGATACTCCTGCTTCCTCTACTGAAGAAGAATTCTACAATCCATTTCACACTCAACATCAATCACACACTGATGAACTCTCTTCAAATTTAGAAAACAATCTGGAAGTCGGTCCGGTTCAGACTACTGGAATTCACAAAAATCACCCTTTAGAGAACGTGATAGGTAATCTGTCTAACGGTGTTCAAACAAGAAGAAGTTTGGATGAACACACATGTGTTTACGCATGCATTAAAGACACGGGTATCATAAATGAATGCTTGTACACCTGCTTCATCAGCCAGATTGAACCGAAGAATTATCAAATGGCTCTAAAGGATAGCTCGTGGGTCGAAGCCATGCAAGAAGAATTAGCACAGTTTGAGAAGATGGAAGTATGGAAATTAGTTGAAAAACCACAGAATGTAAATGCTATCGGTACAAAGTGGGTTTTCAAATGTAAGAGAGATGAGAAAGGGATAATCATACGAAACAAGGCAAGACTGGTAGTAAAAGGGTTTAATCATCAAGAAGGAATCGATTACAACGAAGTGTTTTCTCCTGTCGCAAGATTGGAGGCAATTCGACTATTTTTGGCATTTGCTGCCCACAAAAAGATGAAAGTGTTCCAGTTAGATGTGAAAAGTGCCTTCTTAAATGGTAAAGTCGATGAGGTGGTGTATGTTGAACAACCTCCGGGATTCCCTGACCCAGATTTTCCTGATCATGTGTACAAACTGAGTAAAGCTTTATATGGGTTACGTCAGGCCCCTCGTGCCTGGTACGCAACCTTTTCTGATTACTTGCTTGAGAATGGGTTCAAAAGAGGAAAGATCGATAGCACGCTGTTCGTCAAGAGAAAAGGGGGAGATTTACTACTCGTTCAAGTCTATGTGGACGACATCATTTTTGCTGCATCAAAAGTCGCCATGTGTCAGGAATTTGAAGCAGTCATGAAAAAGAGGTTTGAAATGAGCGCCATGGGCGAATTAACTTTCTTTTTGGGATTGCAGGTAGATCAGAAGAAAGATGAGATGTTTATTCATCAAACAAAATATGTCCATGATGTGCTCAAACGCTTCAAGATGGATGATAGCACCCCATTTGATACTCTAGTTTGCATCAACCACAAACTGGGTGCTGATTCTGACAGTGATGAAGACGTTGATCCTACCCAATATCGAGCAATCATAGGTTCTTTAATGTATCTGACTGCATCTAGACCTGATATTATGTTTGCAGTTTGTCTTTGTGCTCGTTTTCAGGCAAGCCCGAAGGAATCTCACATGAAGGGAGTGAAGAGAATATTGCGGTATCTCAAAGGCAAGCCTAAGTTGGGATTGTGGTACATGAAAGGGGGAGAACTAGATTTGGTAGCTTACACAGATTCTGACTATGGAGGTTGCAATCAGAACAGGAAGTTAACAACCGGTGGATGTCAGGATCTGGGAGGAAGATTGGTGTCGTGGCAGTGCAAGAAGCAGACCTCAGTAGCCATTTCCACCTGCGAAGCAGAGTACATTGCAGCATAAAACTGCTGCTCCCAGGTTCTATGGATACAACAGCAATTGCGCGATTATGGTATGAATTTCACTCAAACTCCTATTTGCATTGATAACACTGCTGCAATCTCAGTAACTAACAATCCCGTCAAACACAGCAAAACTAAACATATTGACATTCGTCATCATTTAATACGGGATTGTGCTGAGAAAAAATTAATTGTGCTTGAAAAGGTTGATTCTTTGGATAATTTCGCCGATCTTTTTACTAAAGCGTTTGACCCATCCCGTTTTCAAAATCTTGTTGAGCTTAATGGGATGATCAATCCCGAGTAACCTTGTTTTCCGTTTTATTTAAAAAAAAACATCACTATCGCTTAAAATTATGTCGGTTGCTTAAGTTTGAAGGACACATCTTCGGATATGTTTGGTCCTTACTTCTACTAGTAGATTATGAGGATAGCCATTAACCAGATGACTGAAAGTGACCGGGGCGGTTTGTGATGGGTTTTTACTCTTTCGCTGAAAAATAGTCGTTCATACTTAGTTAGAAGGACACATACTCGTATGTGGTCGGTCCAGCTGATCCATTGGATCTTCAGGATAGCCGTTTACCTGAAGACTTTGACTTGATCGGGGCAATAGAATTAAATTTTTTTTTTGGGGGGAGATGATATAATTTTTCAAGTCTATAACTTCGTAAGAAGTTTCAATACAATGTTTAAAAGAAAATTGTTCCAACCATGGAAAGTGATAGAAAAACTAATTCTGTGTGCTTAACTGGTGAAGTTATTAGGCCTAAAAGACTCTAGAACAACCATTGTATGTTATGGTAGCTTTCTATGGTGCGTAAAAGTAGAAGTGATACAAACTAAATCTCCTCGATTTAATGTGGAGAATCATTCTGAGTTGTGTATATCTCCATATACATCTTTCCGAATGATAGGCAGAAAAGTGATTACCCAGTCATACACGAGCCATTGAGTGTTCTGATTCCCGAGAAGATAGTGTCAAGTATCTGCAGTGATCCAGATTCGGGACTTGCAGTTGTCTACAATTTGAAGCTGTATTATTAGTATATATATATATATATATATATATATATATATATATATATATATATATATATTGTTAAGCCTTCTGAAGCTTATGTTGTTTCAAATATCAATAAAGAGACAAGAAAGAGAACGGGAAGACGACTCTAAAGATCGATGTGTGCTTACTGTTTAATCAGACACTACGGGTCGAAGTCAACTCGGGGTGACTTGGGGAAAGCCAAATACGCTTTGAGAATAGATAGGAGGCATCACAATCTCTCATGTGATGTCCATCTAATGTTTGAGCGTAATTGAACCTAATCCGTATCACAGAAGCGATGAAAACCATACTAAGTTTTATACCTGCGTACAACCTGTTTCTTTATGTCATAATATCGCTGAAAATGGATCTATGTGACAGTCACTTAATTAGTATGATTCATGTTCGGATCTTTTCTAAAACATGCAGGTTCTCGTCAAGACTGAAATTTGATCCCGTTTATTTTATTACTAAAATTTTCATTGCCTATTTTGTTTTATGGTTAAAAACTTGGTTACTTGGTTCTTTGATCATAAAGTTTAAATCTTTAACGGAGGATTTTAAAAACCAGTTGCATTTTGATCAATTTTATAAGGCTTTGTTTGGAAATTAATATAGGCGAAGTTACTGGTAAGCTACATAGGCGAAGTTGACCACCAGGTTGACTGTAGGCGAAGTTAATTATAAGCTTCTTAAGGGTGAAGTTGTCACAGGGGCGAAGTTAAACTTAACTTCGCCCATGTATTTTCAAACCTATATAAGGTGTAACAGGGGTCAACATGGTCAAATACTTTCCAAACTCTAAATCCTCGGCGAACTTATACCCACACTTCTAACCCTCGGCGAACTTAAACCTTGAATTGAACCTCATTATTATATGTTTCTTGTCCGTGATAAAGGTGTGTAGGATCGGTTTAACCTGTAATTCATATTAATGGTGTTAATCAGAAGCCTTTGTGGTCCGATTTGTGACATAGTTTGTGCAACCCTTTGAGCACTCGATTAGCTATCTGTTTCTACTGTGTTTGTAACCAATTTAGTCTTCTAGATCTCAATAGTACTATCTTTTCATGTTTTCATTCTCAAATACTTCAAACAAAACCTTGATCGGATTGCTGTAATACGCCGTTTCATATTCAGGCGAAGTTAGGGTTTAGGCGAAGTTATACTTAACTTCACCATAGGTTTAACTTCGCCTGCTCAAGCTTATTTTATTTATGAGTTCTGGTTCGTTCTCAGGCGAAGTTAGTGTTTAGGGCGAAGTTGTACTCAACTTCGCCATATGGCTAACTTCGCCTGCACGTGAGATGTTATCATAACTTCGCTCATGGTAACAGGCGAAGTTATGATCTGCTACGTCAATGTTCTAACTTAGACCGTTTGTTGTGCAGATATGGCTGCTGTGGCAGGGGCTCGTGGTGCTGGTGGTGACGAAGGTGGTGACAACAACCGACAGTTCTTTCCGGGTCACAGCATGTATATCACTTTGGATCCGGATGCTAGTGGTATAGATGACTATCGTGAGATCATTTCATTCCTCGTTCGCTCACGTATTTTTCACGCCATCACGGCTACTCTACCCATTTCACTACCAAATATCGAAGACTTTTGGCGAACGGTAGAATATGACTGTAGAGTTGATCCTCCGGTTATGCGCGCTACAGTGAACAATCAGGTGGTACAGTTCTCGGCAGATCAAATAAGGGTCGCTTTACAGTTCGGGGCTGAAACTACAGATGATCCAACAGATTTTCCGGCTCCATTCAGAGATGGTACGTTTCTGCGGATGGGTTATTCGGGTCCGTTGGGTGACACTCAAAGGAGGAAGGGATTTTTATTAGATCAGTGGCATTTTCTGATGCACGTGATGATAGTGTGCATGTCTGGTCGTAAAGCTGGTACAGACGGTATGGGGGCAATGATGCAATCTGCAATGACTGCCCTGACTTACTACAAGCCCTACAACTTTAGTCAGATGGTGTTTTATGAAATTGATCGTCAGAGACGCGCGGTCGCCAGGGAAAGATTTTCAATGTACCCGAGATTCCTACAAAAGATTCTGAATCATGTAGCCCCTACGCTGCCTCAACGACGTCCTATCCGTTATGTTGAGAGTGTAAGTAAGAGAATTTTTTCGCAATGTAGGTCATCAAGTGCTCGTAGCAAACCAGAGCTTCGTCCGCGGCACACTGCATTGTTTGGTTATTTGGTGAATCCTGCTTATATTGCTCCTCCAGGAGATGAATTTTGTGACCCGGCACCGCAACAGGCTAATGTTCCTCAACCGACTCCCGTGGTTCAACCACCACCTGTGGTACAGCAAGCACTGCCTGCTGATCCTGTTGTAGCTCCGGAAGAACAGGTCGATCTTGAAGTCGCCTTTGGAGGGCAAGGGTTCTTTGACATGGAACAAATTGATCTAGCTGCTGAGGTTCGTGTCGCAGTAGCTGAGGCATCTGGTGTGAATGTTTTCTATGGTTGCTACGTCTGTGGCGGATTCTGAGAGAACCGACTCTGACTCCTCCACTGACGATATTGCTGAAGTACAACAGATTCTGGTCAGACAAGAAAGAATACATGGCAAGAGAAAGAGAGACTCGGATGACAGTGAGTCTGACTATGAGGAGTTAGACAAGTTGGTACGAAGATCGAAGAAGGTCAGAGCTGGTGAAAGTTCGGGAGTTGGTGAAAGCTCAAGGGTGGTTCGTTTCTCTCCACCCTCGTTATCTGGTATGACTATGGTTCCTGCTTCTATGACTGTGACAGTGCCGATTACCTCAAGTGTTCCCGTGGTGACCACATCTTCATCCTTTGGTGTTCCTCCGACCACGTTTCAATTTACAGCACCGGAGATAGTCTCCTTGCCACCTCCTACTGTCACTCCATCGGAGGTTGTTGCAAGATTTGTTGAGTCAACGTTGGTTGCTACTGCGGGGTTGCCTGTTTCAATACCACCCGCAGTTACTTTTCAGACTACTTCTGATACTCCAGCTAGTTTGGGAATTCCTCCACCTTATGCTCAAGACATTTCTCACATGCATTTTGATTTTGATGCTACCTTGTCTGATTCTGAAAGGATAGCGGCTCTTGAATGAGTAGTTGCTGAACAGTCAAGAATCAATCTAATCCAGACTCAGGCTATCCAGCGACTTGTAGCAGAAAATCAGATCCAATCGTCCCTCCTTGTTGAACACGGTAAACTATTTGATGCTTTAAAACAGTTCTTAGCATCTCAGGGGGAGACGAGCTGCAAGGGCGACGAGTTGAGAACCAAGAAGAGACAATATAGAGACGATGATGACGATGATCCCAATGCATCGAAAGGTGCAGGTGGTGAGTTGCCAAGAACTGAACAAACTCTTGGGACTTCCACATCTCGGGGGAGTCAGCTGGTACATCAGGTGGATCAGGTGGTGAAATTGTCGTGGTTGTTGATGATGAGGAAATGTTGGGTGATGATGATGATTTAACATATGATGTGTTAACTATTGATGAGATTGAAAAGATAGGATAACATATTGTGATTGATAGTGAGATAGAAGAAGGTGAGATTGTGGATGATATTGTAGAACATGATATTCCAGATGTTGACAAGGTGAATGTGAGTCAAGATATGGATGTGTCTGATGAGTCTGAGTGGGAAGAATAGCCGTGATGGAAAGAAGGCTATGCTCAGTGGTTTGTTAAGACAAAGAAGCCAGCGGTTCCAACAATGTTCAAAAAGAGTTACAATATCAAGGGGTATGCTGAGTCAAAGAAAGGTATTATTTGCTGGCTGTATGATGAGCAATTAAAGTTATTTGTGATTAAACGCTTTGATGGGATTCAGTATTTTAAGAGGACGTTGAGATCGCTCAATACCTTGCCTGAGTGTGAGGTGAAGGATTTGGCTAAATTGAGATTGATTAATAGGAGTGATGACAATATGGCTAGAATAATTGGGAAGATTGTGTGGAAAGAAGGTGTGAAAGAGAAAAAGTTTGAGTTGTTAAAGCCTCAAAAAGGGAAGTTAGTTGAAGATAAGGAAAGGGGAATACGAGCTGATGGCAAACCATGGATGGTGATGAAATATAAGCCGATTCGGTGTTTGAAAGAAGTGTCGATGAAGATAATGCCCAAGGATGTTTTAAAGAATCTCAAGTGGTGGTACGTTGATAGTCAAATAGCTGAAGCTGTTATGGAAGATGAGGACGAACAGGAGATTCTGAGAGTGTATGATCCCATGCACTTGGTAAATTTGTCTCAAGCTGATTTGCAGGTACTAAACGATAAGAAGATATTCTACATTCCTGCGTGGAAAGATGAAGCTAAGAAGTACCAAAGGGTGGTCTCTGTCTGTGTAAGACAGGGTGTTCATGCTTGAAGACGGGTGACACGAGATTTTTGGGATTACTAGACACGAGAGTGAAGATAGAGATATGAAGCTACTGCCAAGGGGGAGTCTGTTGGTGCATAATGTCAGTAGTTCAGTATCTTGTGTTTTGTATGTGTCTGTAATCGTTTTAGATTGTTTGTTTTGGTTTTGAATATTATTATTGTATAAGTTCGCCTGGGATGTAGGCGAACTTGGAGGATAGGCGAAGTTATGACAACTTCGCCTAGTATGTTAGGCGAAGTTGTCGAGGTCTATTTAAACCTCACTTCGGCTTTTCTTAGTTAAGTTTTTCCTAACGTGTGTTGGTGATTATTGAGATCATGTGTTGAAGTGTTGCAATACAATCGTGTTTATTAGTATTGTGACGTGTGTTTGTTTATCGGTTCAACGTATTATCTATCTTACACTCGTATCGTATTACGTGGGGATTCCGCACCTTCGTGTTACGAGATACTCCTGTGTAGATCCGGCTGGGAACCTGCAGTCGCGGTTGTCCCACTTAGTAAAATAATATTAAAATAATAAAATAAAATAAATAAAGACGAAAAAAATCGGGGACACCTTGTACGTATTCTAAAAACCAGATTAACCTGCCCGAATGGAGATTGAGTATGGACGGGTAATCAAACCATCAATTTCAAACTAGGCAGATGTCCCCTCAACTCGATTAACAGACACAACGGACACGACCCAACACAAAACAAACAACCACTAATTAAGAAACTGACACGAACAAAGTAAACTGACAGACTGTCTCGATTAAAGTGCAACCAACACGTCGGCAACAAAGAAAATGTGGCAAATCGGTTTTTGAAAACAAAATATGAATAATATATTAATGAATTCAGTTCAAAATAAACGTTTTATAACGAAACGTCAGGATCATTAGTTTGATAATAAATTAATGATTTAAAATTTTGGACTTTCAAAAATATGTTTTTATCACACTCTTACGTTTAACAGAAACCGACCATCAATGCATGACTCTTCACCTACCCAACAAACCCGGCAACCAAATAACAAGATTAACCAATACCCTAAAACCCGTTAACCGACTAAATTTCAAACGACCACTCTAACCAACCCAACAAACCCGCAAAGTTCAAATAACACAATCCTCAGTTCAAACTAAACAAACCAACCCGTCAACAACCCGGTAACCACAATGAACCTGATAATCCCGCAAACCTAACGTCGACAAAATATAATAATAATATTAAAATAACATACCTCAAAGTCGACTGACCAAAATTAATCGAACAATAATGACGGTGGTAATTGAGAACTGCGGTGGTCTGAAGTGGCAGAGAGAGAGGGTGGTCGGTGGTGGTGACAGGTGTGTGGTTGTGACTGTGATGGTCGCCGGAGAAAATGGACAACGGACAGACGGCGATGGTCAGTGGTGGTGGGACGGCAGTGGTCAGGAATTGGTAATGGTGGGTGAGTGGTGGTGACAATTGTGGACGGCAGTGGTGAGTGTTGGAGATGGTTGTCGACGGCGAGGAGTGGGTGGACGGAGGAGGATGGATGATGGTGTTTGATGGTGGTCGCCGGAGCAAGAAAGAACAGACGGGGTGGATGGGAGAAAGAAAAAGAAGAGGAGAAGGAAAGAAGAAGAAGAACAGACATTATATTAAAAATAAATTGGGTCAACCCGTGACCCATCGCGATACACGATGGGTCAAAAGGGTGGTGATCGCGTATCATCGCCCAATTGATTTACAATTAGGGTTTGACCCCATCGCGTATAGCGATGGGGTAGTTTGTGACGTCATCGCGGTACGCGATGACATCACTTTCCAGGAGATGCCAACCTCCATCGCGATACGCGATGGAGGTAACAACAAGCCCATCGTGTATCGCGATGGGCTATGTTACAGAATCTAAATTTTTCTAAAAATGCAGATTTTGGCATCCCTGACAATACCCTGCACATGTTTCCAACTCAAAATACCTGTACGTACCTGGAAAGATGTATAATTTCACCCACGCTTACCGAACTTCTCTAATTTCCACTCTTCAACGAAGTTCCCCACACTTGGCGTTTACTACACAAAACTCGAGACGACAATAAGTACAAGACTCAATAATAATATAACAAACTGGACAGACACTTACAAACCCCGGGTTGCCTCCCGTAAGCGCTGAATTTAAAGTCTACAGCTCGACAATGCCTCGAACTCAGTTATCTTCATAAACCGATGAAGTCACAACGAAATTCACCGATTCCTCATCCATCTCGTGTATGTCCTTCATCTCCAAATATGGCTTCAGTCTATAGCCATTTACCACTTGTCTCAAATGATCATCAAAATCTTCAATCTCGTACTGACCATGATTCCCGACTCTTACAATCGAGTACGGGCCCGTCCACTTACTTCTTAATTTGCCCGGGAAGAGTTTCATCCTTGTGTTGTACAACCACACTCGTTGACCAACTTCAAAGTTCTTCAACCTGATATTAGCATCGTGAACTTTCTTCATCTTTGCCTTGTAAGCTGATGCGCAATCGTATGCCTTGTCTCTCAACTCCTTGATCTCGCACAAAGTCAATTTCCTCGCCTTACCTGCATCATCATAATCCATATTAACCTGTTTAGTAGCCCAAAACGCTCTTTGTGCAATTTCAACCGGTAAATAACCATCCTTTCCATACAAAAGTCTATAGGGAGTGGTTCCAATTGGCATTTTATAAGATGTTCGGTAGGCCCATAGAGCATCGGTCAACTTAGTTAGACCAATCTTTTCGGTCTGCCCGAACGATTTTCTGCAAAATTTGTTTAATTTGCCTATTAGAAACCTCCACTTGTCCACTCGTTTTGTGGATGGTAAGGAGTTGCTATTCTATGATCAACACCATATCGTTTAAGCAACTTCCCGAATTTAAAATTCTTAAAATGAGATCCCCCATCACTTGTGATAGTACGGGGGACTCCAAATCTCGAAAAAATATTACTTTGAACGAAATTGCAAACGACTGTATGATCATTTGTCCTAGTGGCTATTTCCTCGACCCATTTAGACACATAATCAATGGCCACTAGGATATACAGATTACCGTGCGAATTAGGAAACGGGCCCATGAAATCGATCTACCAAACATCAAAAATATCAACAACAAGGATCGGGTTGAAGGGCATCTCGTCCCTCTTAGAAATGCTCCCGAGTTGTTGACACTTTAAACAGTGTGTCGCAAACTCGTGAGCATCCTTAAACAAGGATGGCCAAAAGAAACCACTCGTTAAAACTTTTCAAGAGGTTTTCTGGCCACTGAAGTGACCACCACATGCAGACGAATGTGCGTGTTCCAACACCGATCTGACATCCTCGTCGGGTATTCATTGTCTGATCATCTGATCGGCACCAATCTTGAACAGGTCCGGGTCATCCCAAATATACTGTTTGGCCTGTGAAATCAACTGTTTCTTCTTTCTTCTTGGCCAATGCTCTGGTAAGTCACCTGAAACTTTAAAATTAACAATATGAGCCAACCAAGGATTTTAAGAAATTGACAAAATATGCTCATCCGGGAAAGACTCGTTAATGGGCCCGTCCAAGTTTCCATCTTCCACAATAATACGGGACAAGTGATCTACAACAACATTTTCACTCCCTTTCTTGTCCCGAATCTCTAAATCAAATTCCTGTAACAACAAAACCCATCTGATAAGCCTCGGTTTTGCATCCTTTTTGTCCATGAGGTACCTAACAGCAGAATGGTCAGAAAATATAATGACTTTACTACCCCAAATATAAGACCGGAATTTATCTAGAGCATATACTACTGCCAGTAACTCCTTCTCGGTTGTGGTATAATCCAATTGAGCATCCGAGAGGGTTTTACTTGCATAGTATATAGCAACGGGTTTCTTGTCAACCCGATGACCCAAAACAGCCCCAACTGCATAATCACTCGCATCACACATTATTTCAAAAGGTAAACTCCAATCGGGTGACTGCATCGGGGCTTCAGCTAATTTCAATTTCAGAATGTCAAAGGCCTTAGTACATTCATCGTTAAAATCAAACGGGGCATCCTTAAGCAATAAATTACATAAGGGTTTGGTAATATCACTAAAACCCTTAATAAGCCGTCTATAAAACCTGGCATGCCCCAGAAACGATCTAATGCCATGACTCGAAACAACATGGCCCAATACAATTCCCTCTTGGACCATAAAATGTCTCTTTTCCCAACTAAGAACCAAGTTCGTTTCGACACATCTTTTCAAAACCCTTTCGAGTTGGTTTAAACATGAATCAAAAGACGTATCAAAAATTGAAAAATCATCCATGAAGATTTCTAAAGACCCCCCCCCCCCACCATATCAGAAAAGATACATCATGCACCTTTGAAAGGTAGCAGGGGCGTTACATAGTCCGAATGGCATTCTCCTAAACGCGAATGTGCCATACGGGCATGTAAACGTAGTCTTCTCCTGATCCTCAGGATGAATAGTTATCTGGTTATACCCGGAATACCCGTCTAAAAAACAATAAAATTTTTGACCAGATAGCTTTTCAACAATTTGATCGATAAACGGAAGCGGCAAGTGATCTTTCGATGTCGCCGTGTTCAGTTTACGATAATAAATACAAATGCGCCACCCGGTTACCGGCCGGGTGGCGACCTCGTTACCTGAGTCGTCCTTAACGACTTGGATGCCCGCTTTTTTAGGTACTGTTTGAGTCGGGCTCACCCACGTGCTATCTGAGATAGAAAAAATAATGCCAGCATCCAACCACTTCAGCACTTCCTTCTTCACCACTTCCCTCATGTTCGTGTTCAACCTCCGCTGAGCATCGTGTGCGGGTTTGACAGCCGGATCTGTTAAAATTTTGTGCATCACAAATGAGGGACTGATTCCCTTCAAATCCGCTATTGTCCACCCGATTGCTTCCTTATGCTCAACCAGCACCACCATCAAAGCACTTTCCTCTTCAACAGATAAGTTAGAAGCCATAATAACAGGCAATGTATTATTCTTACCAAGAAAAGCATATTTTAAATGCTTTGGGAGCTCTTTCAGCTCAACTTTCGGTGCTTCCAGCATTGACGGTTTCAACCCGGTATTGATCTCTCGGGAAGTGATTCCACCTGAACTGACCATGGTGGACGGTCTCTTCACAGAGCTGCGATCTCCATCTGTTTTTCCTCCTATTCCAGCAACTTGTCTGTCTCCACCTACAACCTGTCAAACAAAAAACACGTCTCCGCTGTGCCATCCGCACTGACGACAGAGTCGTATAGCGGGATGTACTCGTCAATGACATCGGCCATGAAGCACTCGTCATCGACCGGAGAATTATCTCATCGTGTGAAAACATTAATTCTCAGCTTAAGGTTACCGAATGCCATATCAATAGTACCATTTCTGCAATTAATGTTGCTTTTGCGGTAGCCAAAAATGGTCTACTGAGGATAACCGTAGGCTGCTTGGTCCTTTCACCCGAAACATAATCGAGGACCAAAAAGTCAACTGGAAAATAAAAGTCTTCCACCTTGACGATAACGTCAGTCAATATTCCTCGGGGCAGTTTCGGTGTCTGGTCAGCCAAGACAACCGTGGTGGCAGCCGCATGAAGCGAGCCAAAATCGTACTGGTCGTATAAACTACCCGGGAGAATACTGATTCTAGCCCCAAGATCTAGAAGCGCCCGAGTCATTTTAAAATCACCCACTTGAATGGGTATAATGGGCATTCCCGGATCTTGTAGCTTCGGTGGAAGCGAACCCGAAAGAATTGCACTCACATTATCGGTAAAATCAATCTGTTTAGGAATCTTATGACTCCTTTTCTGTGTGCACAACTCCTTCAGGTTCTTAGCATAGGCGGGAATTTGTTTTATGGCATCTATAAGAGGAATGTTAATTTTAACTTTTTTAAATGTTTCCCATATATCTTCTTGTTGTGGGCCTCGTTTTGATGCCATCTTCGCCTTTGATGGCGCCAACAAAGCATCGGGATATGGAACGGTTTTCACCCTTTCCTTATCCTTAGAGTTGTTGATGTCATCCTTCGGAACCGATTTGTTATTTTTAGTTTCACTTTTGTTAGATTCATTTAGTTTAATCGGTTCCGGCTCGTCATCACTGACGATATTTTCATCAATCTCTTCCACCACCCCATCAACCAATGGTGGTGGAACCCCAACCTTATTATCATATTTCTTACCACTACGTAAAATACTTACCTGGTTGATGTGCTTTTTCGAAATCGAGCTGTAGTGGTTCGGGTTGACTATGGTGTCGCTCGAGATTTGGCTCGTGTTCTTCTGTAACTTTGCCACATCTGAAGCAAGCTGACCGATCTACTTCATCATTGCCTCTGACGACTTATCCCGTAACTCGAACTGTTGCTTCGTCTCGGTTTTATGATCAATAATGAGTTTCAACAACGCATCAAACTTTGAGTGCACCGACTCACCCGAATTCCTCGAAGACCCTTTCTGCTGATCCTGATTACCCGAAGAATTACCACCCCGGTTACTGTCTCTGTTATATCCCCGATTCTGGTTATTCGAACCCTGCTGATAACCGCTCTGGCGGTAATTACCCTGCGATCTGTTCTGGCTCGATCCCTGAAAGTTCGGGTTCAACTGAGAAGACGCATTCCCGTAGCGAAAGTTCGGGTGATTCCTCAGGCCCGGGTGATATGTGTTCGAATTGAACCCTTGGCCTTTGGAGTCCCCGTAAGCATAATTGACTTCCTCGGTATCGTCCTCCTTGTCATCATAAAACTCGGGGCAGTTTTCTGCCTTATGCCCGAGTTCACCACAATCTTCACAAACCGGGAATTTAACACCGACTTTCCCGACTTCTTTCTTTTTACCCTTTCTATACCCAGCCAGTTCACACGCTAACTCAAAAATTCTTTCAGACTCACTCGTGACTGACTTAACTGACCTGGAAGAATTACCACGTCTTCGTCTTTCAGCTGCTGCTTCAGATTTCGAGTCTTCACACATAAACTCTAGAAAATCCCAATCATTTTCCTCGGGCTTATTCAGCAACTGCCCATTACACGAGGCCTTAAGATGCTTTCGATCCTCGTATGTCAACCCATCAACAAAGCACTTTACCAGTTCCCACAGTTCGATTTGGTGATGTGGGAATTTCCTGATCATGTCTTTATACCTAGTAAAGGCTTCATGAAATAACTCACCAGATAACTGTGAAAAGTTGCGAATGTCCGAACGTGCCTCGGTAGTCTTCGACTGTGAATAAAACTCGTTTAGAAACACCTGCTGCATCTCGTCCCTTTTTTTGATACTGTGCATCGGTAGCGAATTAAACTAGAGTTTTGCTTTATCTTTTCGATAAAACTGGAATAATCGCAACCGGACTTCGTCCTGATCAAATGTACCATCACCAATAGACCCGCAAATAGCTGAAAAATCGGTCAAGTGCGAATACGGGTCTTCCGAAGCCATCCCGTGGAAATGAGGAACGATGTTAATGTGAGATGGCTAGGACTTGAAAGTTTGCTGTCCCTGCACTCGTTCCTGTGGGACTAACGGGGATGCTCCATCCGAGATAGCCGGTCTGAACCGACTGTTAACACCATAAACCGGGGCCATATAATTCCTCCTAAGCCCCCCCTGGGGGTTTCCCAAACCGCCCTGGTTAACCTGAATACCACGAACTCTTTCGGGTCGTTCCGCCCGATTCACCCTATCTCCACCCCTTCCATTTCTGTTAACTGCTTCAGCCCGTCTTCGATTAAATTGCTCTTCTACCTCTTCATCCCCATTATCATCACCCACGTCTTCCGGCTCAACAAGATCATTCTCAGGCTCAAATGCCCATTATCTCTAACCCACCGATCTACCTCATCCTCAACTTCAAAACCCTCGTTCCCATCATTATTATTTCCCCCCTCTTCTTTATCTTCTGTCGGAATACTCGGTTGAACATTATCAATATTTATCCAAACTCTGCGATTGGGGTTATTATTTGGAGCTGATGGTCCGGCTTGGTCAAAGTTTAAGTTTAGGTTTCGGTTTAGGTTGCGGTTTCGATGTCGAGTTCTGGAATCACGAGCTGAGTGATTTTGGTCATTTTGGTTATTGAAGTTTAGTGGGTCAGGTATGTTGTCTGGGTGAAACGCGTTATTTTGTGGGAGTGTGTCTCGGTTTTGGTTATTGTTCTAGTTTTGGTTTTCGTGTTGGTTCTGGTTCTGATTCTGGTTCTGGTTCTGGTCTTCAATTTCTGAATTTCTGTTTTGTACTTGGTTCTACCGAGCTAACCTCTCGATTTCGGGATCGTAAATTAACAAAGACTGACGGCCCGAATGGCGGGTGAGCATAAACCTGTAATCTGCACAACTAACACAACCCGCGTAAAATACAAAAAATAAAATAAAATTTAAACTAAAAATTGAAAACAAAATTAAGACTAAAATTAAAATTAAACAAAAAAATCAAATATCACGAAAAACACTAAGCACACTAACTCCCCGGCAACGGCGCCATTTTGATGACCGTCGTTTGAGTCAATTAAAAACCTAATTATTCTAAATAGTTAGAGCAAGTAGGGTATCGTATCACAAGGAGTATGTGGTCAATGTATTCGTGTAACAGATTTCTAATTATGAAGTGAATGATTTTTAGTGCTGATCACACAAGCAATAGTTTGAATTTATAGAATAAAGCAACGAACAAGAAAACGAGTATTAAGCAGTTAACAAACAAATCACACCCGGAATTCAAGTAAACAACCAACAGTTATCTCATGCAGCATAACAGATTAATTATTAACGATTAACTGAAAACTGATCAATCAGACAAAACCTTAGACATCAACATTCACTTTACACACGACACTGGTTATCAAACAGTCCTTTCCAGCGTGACTCAGTCAAGGGCCATCGTATGTTTTATCATATTTAATCTAACCAAACAGTTATATGACTTATTATCTAGCAACTGGTAACAGATCGTTCAGACCAACGTAAACCTAAACCGACCGAACACTCAGAAATACCAAACATCAATAATCATATATCATCATCAATAATAATACACAAGTGTTCTTAATCACATGAGAAAAACTGTAAAGATTACAAACTATACATCCCAGGTGCGATTCTAGGAGATTAGCCGAGTCGTGACAACATCAAATCTTCGATACGGATGATAGATCATGCGGGAGGTCTTGGCACAAGCTATGGTGATGGAAATAGCCTCTTGGAGCTGCTGGAATCGCCTTTGGATCGTCAAAATGGAGCTAGGGTTTTTTAGAATGAAAGATATTATTTAAAACTAAAATTCCTGTCTGCACCCCCCATCGCGAAACGCGATGGGGTCTTCAATGGTCCATCGCGTATCGCGATGGACCAGAAAGTCAACAATCTTTTTAAACACATAGCAATAAGCTATGGGCCTTCAGCCAAGCCCATCGCGTGTCGCGATGGGCCGTGTCATCAGCAAACTTCATAACACATCCTCGTTTCACGTGTTGGTCATCTCGGGACTTCATACCATGTCATAACAGTTCCAAATTATGCACTTTAACATCTGTGACCTGAAATGCAATAATACACGCATGAAGTATCGAAAGTTCTAGAATAAACTATTAAAACTAGATAATAAACGAACTAAAACATATACAAAATAACAGACCATCAAAATTCTGACGGACACAAGTTCAAAGTTAATGGACATCGATTAAAACCATACACTGATGGACCATTTGAGGCCCTCTCGGAGGTAGTAATCCTCAATTCGAACCGATGAACATACTGGAAGTAGGGTGTGTCCAAGAGCCTCATTAAATAAGGCCTTGTATATATGTTCCTTAGTTAAAAAAAAGTAAAAAATAAAATTATAATCAAAATACGGGGGCGTACTTCAGTTAGCATGGGTCGGTGCCACAAATTGCGGTTCGGAATCTTCGCGGAAAAAAATCTCAGTCAGTCTGATTCGTATAAAATTGTTAGATTGAAGCACAGGGTCGTGTTCCTTGAAACATGGGGCCGTGTTTGGAAACTGTCTGGATATAAATTGCATCCCTTGCCAATGCATTTCTTGCACCAAACCAAACACCGATTCTCACCTATGAGAAATCACAATGCCTACTGAAATGAGCAATGAGATTCCCGTTCCTCACCAACCGAGAAACGAAACCCCACATCCTTCCAAAACCGAGCTACTACTCAAACTTCAAGAGCTCATTAAGGAACTCACCGAGATAAATCTCCTCGCAGAAATGCGTCTCATTCAACTCACCGAGTCGGTGGAAAGTATGAAGATGGAATTACGGGACATCAATGAACAACTGCAGTTTCAAGTTCTCTATTTCACCTACTTTCCTCCACCTGGGCCGTTAGATGGAGGAGACCCATTCATTGGAATTTAAAGTCATTTTTATCTTATCAATCAAGTGCATTAGGCACAAGTTTAGGACCTGCGGGCTTAACCCGACTTAATTTCATGTTTTAGGATATTCGGGTTTATCCCGATTCTATGTTTAGGACCTTTTTATTAGTGAAAGTAATTTTATTAAGTAAGTGTCTTCAATTAACAACTTATATATAGTTCTGAAAAATTCCCGCTCTCGCGTGTTGCTTAAAATCAAGATTAAAATTCTAGTGGCTTGAAACACGGGTCGTGTATCAGTGTACACGGGGTCGTGGTCACCCTAGAATCTTCAGCATGATACGCTATGACGCCGTACAATTCTCTGAATCAGAAACATTTATTCCCTTAAAAGCATGGGGCCGTGTATATGGTTACACGTGGCAGTGCCCGATATCCAGTCCCTCTATATATTGAAAACTTTCACACCCTAACCTACTGCTGAAATGCCGGGGCGTGAGCTGGTTGCTCACAGCTCTCATGGTACTATCATGCAATATTTATAATGACAATGGGTATGTTTGGCAAAACTAGCTGATGGCTGGTAGCTGGAAGCTGGTGGCTGGAGGCTGGAAACTGAAGGCTGGAGGCTGTAGGTCTAAGCTGGTAGCTGTAGCTTTTATATGTATTTTGGTGTTTGGCAGAGTAGCTGTAGCTGTAAATAAAAAGTATAACATGACCAAAATGGACATAACTAAAAGCACATAATACTAAATGTATGACACACACACACACACACATATATATAAATTCTTTCACAAATAAATAAAACATGGTCATTTTCAATTAAATAAAGCATAATCATTGGCCAACAGTCAAGACCATAATATAATACTATTAACTTATTAATAGCGTGCATTCCATATCAAAGTAGCAATATTGTTGCGAACAAGTTTCATCTCATTCGTTGTTCCTTCAAATAGACCGCTCGTGTTTGTGTCATGGTTACTAACATCATCCAGTTCATCTCGTGGTATGTAGTTTGGATGTTGCTCCAGTGTAGTAAACATGATATCTTCTTGAGAATTATGTATATAGTTATGCAATGCAAATGTAGCCATGATAACATCAATTTGTGTTTGCACGCTATACTTGGGCATTGTACCAAGTATCTTAAATATTTTCTTCAAAATTCCAAATGACCTCTCAATATAACTTCGTAAAGATGAATGTGAACGGTTGAAAGCTTCTTGCATATTATTCGGGGGCTCTCTTTGAAATTGAGATTGATGATATCTTGTCTTGGAATATGGAACAAGGTAACCATTTCTGCCCGGATATCCTTTATCAACCAAATAATATCTACCTGATAAAGGAGTTAAAAAACAAAAGGCGTTAGAAATTTATTAAAAGTAACATGAAACAATTCCAAATATATATGTAAACAGTTCCAAATATTACCTTCAGGTGGATGTGGGAAGTTGAATTTACTATTTTGGGTCGCGTTAATAAAAACACGCGTGTCATATGCTGAGCCCTCCCATCCGATTGATACGAATGTGAAACACATATCGAAATCACATGTTGCCATTACGTTGAAAGTTGGCACCCCTTTTCTACCAATATAAGGTAGTTGTTGACTCTCTGGGATGCAGGCTCCTATGTGTGTACCGTCAATACATCCAATACAATCCTAAATATACTTTGAAATTAGTTAAGTAACAAAGTACACAAACATGACTGACATTAAGCATTTTTAATACCTTGAAATACGACATGTATCTGTTGTCACTCAATATTTGAGGTGGTACAAATTGAAAAGTTGGATCTTTTGGTCTTATAATGTCGCGTGCTAGACCTTGAAAACCTTTATCTCTACCAGTTATTGCCTCTAGAACTTCATGAAATGCTCTACTAATAGTGTCCCCAGAACGTTGAAAACACTCCCCAACATCCCTGTTAGATAAACCCAATGCCAATGTATAGAGAAATATCCCCACCTACTCAAATGTTGACATTCTATCACTCGATTGCAATCCATAGTTTGATTCAATCTCTCTACATAATTTCATAAACACGTTTGGATGCATTCTGAATGCGTTTACACATCGTATAGGATTGCCATTTAAAACTTCCATTATCCAAGCATGTCCTGTTTGTGATGATGTCATGCATGGTTCCTTGTATATATGTTTATAATAGTATGCAGCAACTAGATCATTTGTATAGCTTGAATCCAACAAAAAGTTATAACAACGCAATTTGTGCTTCTTTTTGCTTGTTTCATTATCCATAATAACCCTGGTAAATTAAATTCAATAATAGCTTAACATATAAACACATAAATAGCTAAAACATAAACGCATAAATAGCTTAACATATAAAGACGTAAATAATATTCTCAAATAAATTCAAATTAAAATAAAAGGATATCAAATAACTTCCATAGTCATGGCACTAAAACATCAAGGTAAAAAAACAATAAATTAATCCAAAAGAAACAAAGTTCAAATAAATAGAAACAATAATGTCTTCGCAACATGTCCTCAAAGAAACCTTTAGTCGGTGAGTCTTTGCTTTCGTTGCAGCCACGCTAACCTACTATGATCATGTCGCACATTTATAAACATTTCTCTGTTCACGGGATCTTCAAATAAGTCCATTGCAAAGAACCACAAATCCTCATCTTCTCTCATTAATCCTGCATCTACCATCTAGTTAAGCACACCTACAGCACCTTCAATACTAAACTTAGTACTTTGACTAAGTTTGGAAGAATCTGATTCTAATATTTCTAGAGCACGTTGTTGATTCATATTAGTTTGAGTCAAAAGGTCTTTAAGAATTGAAGCTCCCAATGAGTCTCTCCCTTTATGTTTCATCTTAACTGGTTTAGGCTTAGTGTTTCCTTTAGTAGGCTTCTCAAGCTTTTTTGCTACCTCACTTGGGCTTGATGTTGATGCATTAGGTTGAGTTACTTCAGTCAAAAAATCAGCGTAGAAATTATTTTCATGAGTTTCAAAGTTTTCTAGATTAGAAAGTGTATCATTGTATACATGATATGCATCTGCATTATCACCTCCCTCAACATTGTCATCCTCAAGGTTCTCAACATGCACCTCACTGAATGTAGTTGGATCCATAGAGGGTGCCACATAATTTTTCCCACTAGCAACTGCATCTCCAAATAACTGATCCCACTCTTCTTGTAGTTGTATAGATGGTTGATTATTTTGAATTGCTAGAACTTTCAGGTTTTCCTAAAAAATATAATGGTGAATCGTTAGTTATCATGATGACTGGAATATTATACGGTATTTAAATTTTAAATGAGTTATATTATGTCACCTGAATTTTTATTTTCCACCATTCATCCGAACACATAAGTTGCCTAGTACTTTCATTCCAACCTAGGCCGGTCTCTCCGTTCTTAAGTGACTTCCAAAGGTTGTACTCTTTTCTCATACCGTCATACTTGTTCTTCATAGCTTTGTCACTACCAAATTTATGATTTACAACCTTTTCAAACTTTGGCTGAAGAGAAACCCATTTGAATGAGGAAGTTCGACCATGCTTCATGATATATTTGTTTAAGAACCGACATAATTCTAATACCATTTCTTTTGACCAAATCTCTCTTTTCCCTTTCTCTTTTTTAGAATCCATCTAGCAACCATGCATACATATATACACAATTGCACTAAATTCAACAAATAATACAAGGAATAATACGCATAAAACCAAATAGATGTAGGGGTGTTTACAGTCCGGTTTAACGGTTTTTGGGCCAAACCGTTTGCCAAACCGTTAATAACAGTTTTCGATTATTTGAAAACTAAAACTGAATTATCAACTGCATTTTCATTCCATAAATTAGAGTATCATAAACCATAAGCCTGGGTTGTAAAAGTAACACATATATTAACATAACAAATAACAAACCGAAAAAGCAAACCTAATAAAAAGTTTCCAGGTAATTTAAATTCTATTTAGTTAAGTAAAAGTTTTCACTAGGCAAAATGTTATGGGATGATCTATTTAACTAATCAAGCATTATATGTTAATACGCAGGTCTTATATGTTCCATAAGGTTGATAAAAAGACAACATGATTATTATAGGGGTGCAAACGAGCTGAACTACTCGAAATTGACTTGTAAAAAAGCTCGATCGAGCCGAGCTTAAACGAGCCCAAACTTAAGCTTAAAAATAAGCTCGTTTGATAAGAGAGCCCGGGCTTCACTTACCGAGCTTGATACGGCTCGCGAGCCAAAACGAGCATGTCATTATAGAATCAAATGCACTCTTTTTCTACAAAGTATTACCGAGCTTGACTTATATCAAGACATTTGCTTCTGGCATTCTTGTTCCTAAATTATATGGCCTGTGGACAAAGATTTCTATCTACAACCATCTACCTCACTAGTTTTAGATGCTCACAAGGAGGGTCTCGAAGTTTTGCTTCTGATTTTATGAATGATGCATAGTTTGCATATAATTACAGTTATGACCCTGCATCAGATTATCTCTCTTTCATTAAAAATGAAAAGTTCACTGTGGACGGTGTTCTTTGCTTCATGTATTTAAGAATTAATCATCCAACTTATGTAAATGCATAACTTTATGTTATTGCATTTATTCATCGGTTCTCACTTTGGCTAAATATAAACATGCTTAGAATTTACAAAACCAAAGTACGCCACAATGCAACGGGCCTGCTTGCTAGGTTAGTCTAATTTCACGCTACTGAAACAACCCAATATTAAATCTCAGTATTTTTTTTTTTTTTTTGCGGTTTACGACCGCAAACCAAACCGTTATATTCTGGTTTTACATATTCTAGATCTAATGGCTTGTGTCGAACAAATTTATAAACTTTAAGTTTCAATAGATCTTAGTTTTGAATAAAGTTTAAATCATGCTTAAAAATTGTTTGGCTAGATCCTCACCAAAACCAGATTTTATTAATTCTAAAACCAACCTAACGATCAAAACTTGAAAAGAAAACCAACCGCGAAACCAAACCGATGACCGGTTTGGCCGGTTTCACGGTTTGAAATAAAACCATGAACACCCCTAGATTATGGTTTTTGAAGAATTCAATATAAACCGAAATACAAATACTTACAGATTGTTGTATTAATGGGGTTTTTTAATTAATTGCTTATCTTAATTAACAAAGACACTCTTGAATTATGAAGAAACATATGACAATCACGTATATAAATATACGTAACAATCAAATCACACAAATTAAACATGTAACAATTAAATAATACAATTAAAATATTTACATAATCAAGTATATACATCGATTTTCATGTGCTCTAGTTGTAACCATACTAATACAGAAACCAAGTTTTATCGTAAGGCACGAAAGATAAAAGCACAAGGGAGGAGATAAAGCAAGCATGATTAAAAATTACCTGTGATTAGTGGAAGTCAATGGATGATTTCAATGGTTGTTAGCTCTTAACGTTGTTGTTGTTCAGGCTGCAAGGTTACGTGGTTGCCTGCAAAGTTGTATATGGATGAAAGGTTATTTAGGTAATTATAAACCCTAAAAGCCTGTAGCCTCTTTTAAACGCTAGTATAAGAAGCGTTCTGATATGGAGCTTTTTCTCCTAACCCTAAAGCTTCAAGTCCATTCAACCAAACAAGGCTAATTATTGAATAGGAGCTTTTTCTTAAAAGCTTGTAGCTTAAAGCTCTTAAAAGCTCCTAAAAGCCCTTTGCCAAACATACCCAATATCTATTAATCAGTTTCCATAATTTAATAAAGTTCAAATAGAATTACAAAATTTCCATAAATAAAACAAATAAAAAAAATCTAAGTTTAAAGTTTGTATCTTCTTCTCTAGCATGCAACCCTAAGTTTTCTTCAAAACAAGCTTGAGAATCTAAACACGATGACCTGCATATGCGTTAAAAATACAAATAGGTTTTGTCAACACTAGATTGAGTGAGTAAAACACCAGATATTCATGATTATATAATAATAAATAAAAGAGAAAACTGTGTCAAGTGAGATAAGCAATTTAACCAATGAGAAAGTAAATAATGTTGTCGGTATGCTCGATGTCAGATAGACTAAATGATGGCTAACACGACGGACGTATGATCATACTAGTCTGCGAATATGTTGGACCTCTTTGACATGTATTCAAGTAAAGCATATAACAAGTTAAGTATAAATTGTTAAATACACATGACTAAACAGTTGCAAGTTTGAATATTAAATAATAGTAAAATATATACGAACGCATATGTCCCCAAAACAGTATAAAATGAGTAAAAAGAGGGGAGTGAGATACTTACCTTAACAGACGAGCAAACAAGAATAAATACGGTACGAAGGTAAAGTAACGTCAACCTCGAGGTGTATCAAAGAACGAATCCTAAATAGTAATGATAACCGAAGAATACAATGAATAAGTAGATGCAATAAAAGAGATTAAGATTGAACGGGTATGCTCTTACGAAAGTTAAATGTTTATTATAAACTTTATTATCAAAGTTTTATCGTAAATAACATGATTTAATCATATAAAATACAATAAAAGTACTTAAATATATATTTATAAACACTTTATGATATATAAGAAAAGACTTACTTTAAATGTTTAATTTTAATTAAAAAAATAGGTTTAATAATTTTTTTTGCTAATAATAAAAGTATCTTTTAATATAAAAAAATATCTATATAAATAAAATTGTTTATACAATACTCAAGCTTAAAATCATATTTTGATATGTTATTTAACGAGATGAATTTTAAATGTATTTTCTAAATTAGACCCTTTTAAATATTTTAATACTAGACACCTTTATCATATTTTAATACCGATTATATATACATATATATAGGGGATGGATCTTGCGAGAAGTAATATTAGAGCGAGAAGTGGATCTCATCCATTGATTTTGTTTGATCAATGGTCATTACTCAAAATGGCATTCTTGTAATTTTTATTTCACCATTTTATTGAACTTTAATACCAAAAGGATATATTAGTGATTTTGGTGTACCATCATTAAATAGAAACTTGAAGCTCTAATCATTTAAATCCTTTAATTAAAGCCACAATTAAGTCTATCTTTTGAAAATCATTTATTGGTGTACTCATTTTCAAGATTTACAAATGTTTAATCTAACATGGTTGATATTAAATATATTGTTGTTTGCAAGAGTTAATAGTGATGAAGCTGGTAAAAATATCTTGTATCACTATGTAGTGTAGGTACGTACGTACATACACAGATACATATATACGTACACATACATACGTAGGTTGGTACATACCTACGTGCAGACGTACATACATGCCTACGTACGCACGAATGTCTGTACGGTCTACGTCCCTACGTGCAAGCGAACCTATGTGCCTACATACGTATGTCCCTACATGCCTACATACGTACATACACACGTACGCACCTACATCCCACGTGTGGAAGTCCGTACGAGCCTACATGCATATGTACATTCACAAAGTGTATCACGTACATACAAGTTTCATATGTTGTGTAGTATGGGATCGCTTTTTTAAGTGTAATTTTTTTGTTAGTATGTGGGACAAGCAAAATCCCACTTGTATTTTTTTTATTAATGATCACGTACATACAAATATTTTGATCTTGATTTGGGTGATGTTGGCAAAATCAATTTTATTCTTAGATTTAATTTGTGTAAAAATGCAATAACAAAATGGGAATAAAAAATCGCTAGGTTAATGTAGTAGCAATATTGAAATTACTTAATCAAACTAATAACTTCAAATTCAATCGATATTGTTCAACTTTGCAACAATGTATTAAATATAGCATATTGATTAATTAGGAAAAGTGGAATTAAAGATTAAATAAATATTAATGAATATATAAACACGAGGGACCGTGGGTTTGTTGTGGGTCAGGCTGCGTTGAAGGCTGAATCGGGCAAAGTTGTTAAACACGAGAAAGCTTGTTTAGATAATCAACATGTCTTTCTACCATTTGCCTTTGATACATTTGGTTTTCTGGCTCCAGAGGCTGTGAAATTTTTGAGTAGGGTTCAGCGCGTCGTACACGGAACCTCTTCAGCTTCTAGGTCCCAAAGCTTCATTTTTAGCAGGATTGACTTTGCTATTCAAAAGGGGGTTGCGGCGCAGCTTGTTGCCCGTTTGCCTGCCACTTTATTGTAATCGTTTTATAGTAAATTATATATCACTTGATGTGCAAAAAAAATATATATATAAACAATAAATTCTAACTTACATGCAATTTAATTACTATTAGTTACCAAAAAATGAGTAAATCATATTTTACTAATGTACTCTTCTATTTAAATAATGAAAAATTAAAAAGAAATAATGTGATTGGTTAGAATCTCTTCTCGCACTAAGAAACACTTCTGAAATGAACCTAATCATATATATATATATATATATATATATAGGGAGATGATCATGAGAGAACTCCATTTTAATGTAGAGAACTAGAGAACTAATAATGAAGTATTTTTAATTTAATTAAAAAAAATATTTTTAAATTTTTTTTTCTTTCATCCTTCTTATATGTTGTTATTCTTCAATATAAAAAAATAAAAAAAATAATAACGAGTAATGCATATATGCAATACACCGACTTTTTTTATAATGCATATGTGCAATAGTGTGCATTTTGATATTTGAAATAGTGTTGAATAACATATATATAGTTGTTTGTATTGTTTATTTGCAATAGTGTTATATTATATACAAAAATTAGAAAAAATAGATATAGTGCATATGTGCATTAGTGTTGTATTACATATATGCGATAATGTGTTTTGCATACAATTATTAGTGTCGTATTTGAATATATTCAATAGCGTGTATTGGATAATGCAATTGTGTTGTATTATATGCAATAAAACACTATTGTATATATGCAATAGGCATTAGTGCACATATGCACTACAGTACTACACCGACAAGTTTTTTTTTTGTTTTTTTATAGTATCAATATCATCTTATTAGAATGAGGATAAGAAAAAAAATCACAAAATATTTTTTTTTTAAATAGTTAAAAATAATTCTTTACTAGTTTTCTAGTTCTCTCTTTAAGAGAAATTCTCTCTAGATCCTACCCCTATATATATATATATATATATATATATATATATATATATAGTGATTAACCAAATTTCGGAAACGTAAATAGATAACATGTCGTTTTTTAATAAAATACCGATTAATCAATATATTTATAATATATATAATATAGTTTAATTTATTAAATATATCAATATATGTTTAAAATTGGATTATACATAAAAATATATATAAATAAACTAAAACGAGCTGGGAGGATTCGAACTCGTGCCCCCAGCCACCAAGCCAAGCAGACCACAAACCAGCACCCAAGCCAACTGAGCTGGGTGCACATTTTGTTTAAACTATGAAACAGAATTATTAAAAGTAGACCAACACAGACTCAGTAATCAATATGAACCCTAGGAATCTTAATCCGTTAATCCCGTTGTTGTTTATCCGATTAAGTAGAGGGTTAATGATCAATGAAACATGGCGTTCCTATCCATACAAACAATTACCTCTTATGATGAAGATTTAAGTGTTAAACACGACGAACTGTGTCGACCAACAAAAGTATCAAGAACACGATTAAACAGGGGACTAAAACACAATTAAATATAGGGTTAAGGGCAGCTAGGGTTTGATAATTGTTTCTAAAAGTTTAATTGAATTAACATGATCGTTTATATGTATATCACGATCCAATTAAGGTCAGCCAGGTATATTAAGTATAACGAATCCCTATTGATCGATTTAACTAAAATAAACTGTTAATTGGCCGATCTTGGAATGTATATTACGTCCATTGATCTAATTTCCAAAAGATTCATGAGCATTGAGGTCCAAGCAATCTCCTATTTTAATTGGGTTGTGATTAGGGTTTGGATTTGGGTTCGGGTCTTGGGTTAACCCGATTCCTTGATGAGTTATATAATGGATTTTCAGTTTAGTCCCTAAGGTTTGAAGATGGGTACACAAAGTGATAAATGTCTTAGATTGGGTTTTTTTTGTCAAAACTTGAAAGTTATAAATATATAGTATATAATTAATTAAATAATAATATAATAATAGTTAATTTACTTGATCAATGCAGTACAATTTCCCGAATATCGAAATGGGCCGGTTTTAATAAAATATTCATTCGAAAAGTCCGAGTTGTTACAGTCTCCCCTACTTTAAGGAATTTCGTCCTAAGAATAAAGAATACTATAACAACACCATTAAATTTTGTGGACAGGAAAAATTTTGAAAATAATTTAAAACTAATAATAATACAGAACTTTGAATAGTTGAAGCAACGCTTCAAATGGAAATCCGATAAGGACACTTATATATAGGATGTGCCAGCGACGTATCCACCGTGTCCTTATCATCTTTACATTTGTACCGTTATCTCAACTACTTACGATTCTATATTATGACACACAATTTTTCGGATTATGATTTCCATGCGAGGACTTTGGTAATTACGTGTCGACCCGTAATTACTTAGATCGTCGGATGGTCCACATAACTCGTCCCATTGTGTGGGTTACAAAACATTTGAAAGAACATGAGTTTTTGAGAAAACAAAAGTTTTAAGGAAATTTAACTATAAAACTAGAAAATCACTAGTGTATAAAACAATTTCAAAAGTTGCAGTGGGTTTTGATAAAGCAAAGAAATTTCTAAGATATCTTTTAAACATAGAAATATAAGTATTTAAAGTTGAAAAAGATAACTTATTAATAGTTAAGTTTAATGAAATGACTTGTGATGAATGAAGGTAAGGACATAAGATAGAATTAGGCTTTAATAAACAATCTATTTAAACAAAAGAAACTTTATTCATGAGACAAACGATAAAAGATAAATAGTTCAAATGGGAATAATCCAAGGCCATAAAGAGGCGTTACAATTCATAATTAGGAAAAATGCAAAATAAATTAAGATAAAAAAAGGAAACAACAAAAGTCTTCACGGTCTTTGAGTAGCTTAATTGACATGACTTGAGGCACCGTGAGGAGTTGCATTCATAGGAGTTGGAGCAGTCGAGGTAGATTGACTTGGGATAGCTTGAATGGGTGGAACTTGCATAGCAGGGGCTAGAGTAGAGTAGGCTTGGTACACTTGAGATTGCGGTGCAGAGCTTGATAGAGTTGGGCTATGTAAGGTTGACCTTGATTGATGGGAGGAGCTTTAAGGGTATGGGGTTGATGGGTTTGAACTTGGTGAGCATGGATAAGTTGAGGGCACGTATTACGGAGATGATTTGGGTCTTTACAATGATAGCAAGCACATGTATTAGGAACACCGTGTTGAGCATTTAGGGTGGATTTTGCATTAGGCGGAACATGTCAAGTGTTAGCAAGGTGGTTATAACGATTGAATTGGGTGCATAGTCGGCAAGGGTCTGAGCAGAGTGGTGAAAATTACACTTGGCATATATAGGATGAGGTCCGGCATAGGCTTTTTGTTCGGAGCATTTTGGTTTTGGTTAGGAGGAGGTTGGTTAATGGGTTGGTTAACAACATAGTTCTGATGGCTGGCTTCACGCTTGTTGTTGTGGTTGTTGTTGCGGTGATTGTTGTTTGAAGCAGGCTTAGGTTCGGCTTTAGCATAAGAGGATTAGTCGGTTTCAGTCTTGTCAGTGTTAGGCTAGGTATACTTGCGGGACAAGGTTCCATCCCTAACATGACTATCGGTGAGGGAAGCAGCAAGATCCATAGCCTCACTGATGGTTAAGGGATCACGACTCACCACAGCATCACGAAAAATGTTTGGTAAACCGTGAATGTATTTCTGAATGCCACGGTTCTAGGGGGTTAGAAGGTGGGGTACGATTCGGCTAAGTTCACGAAAACGGTTCGAGTAGGTAGAGTTATCTCCACTATCTTGCTTGAGCTCCCAAAACTCGGCTTCAAGCCTTTGCAGTTCGTGATCAGGGCAAAACTCCTTCTTCATTGCCTCTTTGAGTTCTTCCCAAGGCATGGCTACAACCAAGTCGGATCCTTGGTCAACCCTCAGAGCATTCCACCAAGTGACAGCTCGGTCCTCGAACATGCTCGAGGTGAACTTAGTCCGTTTGGCGTCCAGAAATTCACAGTGGATGAAAATATTCTCCATCTTTTCAAACCGTTGTAAAAGCTTGGTAGCATTCTCCTCGCCACGAAAGAAAGTTGGGTTGGTAAGCAAGAAGTTACGGAAGTCATAGTTGTTGGGTGATGCCTAAGTAGCAGATCCATTGGAGTTAAGGCTTTGGATTTGGGTGATGATTGTGGGCATAGCAGCAACAAACTCCTTCGTGATTCTAGCAGCCAAACGGCAATCGTGAGAACTAGAGGAACGTTGATGACAACGATTATTTCTTATTGAAGACATTCTATAAGGATAAAAAATTAAGACTTATAAGGTGAAGGGTAAGTTGAGGAAATCATTAAAATAATAGAAGAAACTTTTATGAATAGACAAATATCATAAGGGATAAAAGTAAAAGATTGTATGGTAGGGGTACATTGCGTAGATATTTATTTATGAGTTGATGCAGTAAAATGATTAATTCGTGATGACTAGAGGAGGTCAGTTTAAAAGTTAAAATATAATTTATTGAGTTAACATAACAAACAATTAACGAAACACGGTTTGTGTGTTGGCCTCCATGAGCTTTCCATGGCAGTTTGAATGACCCAATGAACTAACAAATAAAACAACTGAGTTGGACAACCCATGAGCATTACATGACATTTTAACTGTCCCAACTAATTAACGAATTAACAATACAATAGAGTTTGTCGGCCCATGAGCGTTACATGGCGTTTTAACCGACCAAACTAAATAACGAAAAAACGAGAGAGAAATATGAGTAGTTGGAGCATCCTGTGAAACACCACGTATGATGAACCCCAACAAAAACATTCAAAACAAGATGAGGAATGGATAGTAGGAGCTAAGCAGTTAATGCAGAAAAATATTGGATATCGGTCAATGACCGATATATGAGATATCGGTTATCGCATTGAGATATCAGTGGGATTTCGGTAGTTTTAATATAATGTAAAATTCGTATATATAGAAATTTAACTGTAATAATTTAGTATAGTCTCCTACCATTATCAAATTAACCTTTTGTAAATTGCAAAACACTAACAATTGTAGCAAGTAAGAATTGATTTAGACTTAAAACACTAACATTGAACACTAAAAGTTGATAATTAAGACTAAAAACACCGATATCGGGAATATCCCCGATATATCCGTCAAATATTAGTCCAATATCGGTCAATGCCATCTATATTATCGATACCGATATTCTGATTTATATATTGCCAAGGGACCGATAACCAATATATCACTGATATATCTGTGATATATCAGCGTTCTTGACTGCATAGAGTAGGAGTGCCCATGGATACCATGGATTTTTCACCCAACTAACCATTTAGATAACAAAATACAATAATCTAAAAAACCGAATTTAGCTACGAACCACCATGAATTTGGTTTAAAAATAACCTAAGGTGTCGGTCGTATGACAGTTGTGTTCCCGCTTTGGCTTATAAGCTCGAGTATTGTGGCCAGGTTATCTTCCAGGTAAGGATAGCGCCTTACCTCGGGTTCTCGGAACCAGTTTGCCAAGGGCCAACTCACAGCGCTCTCCCCCATTCCAGTTAATACAGAAACTTGTCATACTACCTAGCTTTAAGGTGAAGAGTAAAAACAAAAGTAGGAAATTCTTAAGGAATTTCCCAAAAATAAAAAACAATCTAATTTGATTTAAATTAATTAAGAAAAATTTTCTTTGAAGGTTGAGGCATAGCCTCGGAGTTTTGTGTGTGTGCATAACAATATAATAATAAATAATAAATAATTTATTATCTGTGAAAGCTGTAAACAATTAAATGAACACATAAGGAAAACAGATAAGCACGTATTGGGCTCCTAAGCATGTTACTATGGCACCCATAACGACCTATCTTAAACCTTCGGCTCTGATACCAATCTATCATACCCCAACATACGGTGGAAGTGCCGGGGCGTGAGCTGGTTGCTCATAGCTCTCATGGTACTATCATGCAATATTTATAATGACAATATCTATTAATCAGTTTCCATAATTATTATAACAAAGTTCAAATAGAAATATTACAAAATTTCCATAAATAGAACAAATAAAATAAAATATAGGTTTAAAGTTTGTATCTTCTTCTCTAGCATGCAACCCTAAGTTTTCTTCAAAACGAGCTTGAGAATCACATCACACGATGACCTGCATATGCGTTAAAAATTCAAATAGGTTTTGTCAACACTAGGTTGAGTGAGTAACTCACCAGATGATGTGTTGTAAAACACACTTGTTTTCGCACCTTTTTATCATCTTTTAATGGCTTAATTATTTAATAAATAATGAATTTTAACTTGTTTTAACTTGATCTTACAAAGTTTATCATTTTGTGTAGGCTACAAGTTTTAAAGGAGAAAAGGTTCGAGTTTTGGAAGACATAAGAGGCTTTTATGATCAAGTTTGAAGACAAAACTCAAGGCCTGATCTAAGCCCTCTAGAGAAAAGCCTTTCATGCCATATTATAACATAACACAAAAAATTAAGAAAAAAAACCCTAACACCCACCTTGAGGCCGATCGGAAAATAATATCACAAAGAAAAAAAAGAAGTTTTGTGGTTTTGTTTGTTTGGCTAGTAGGAACACCATTGTTGGTGTTAAGGAGACAAGAAGAAGAAGTGAATTTGTGGCTGGGATTTAATCCCACGGAAGCAACAAGTGTGGACAGCAACAATAACAAACAATTATAATCTTAACTCCCTTTGATAGTTCCGATCGGGCAGCCCCCTTACATCAAGAAAATTCGTTTTTTGCAATTGTCAAGCCAAGGGAAGAAGAAGAAGAGAGCCAAGGGTGAATCGGGACAACAACTAGGGTAGTTTCTTATCATATATCTCAGCCCCAAGCAAGAGTATAACATCCATAAACTTTGCCTTATTGTCAAGGTTCATAACTATTTTATTGTAGTCTTTAACTTGAATTGTTTTGCAATTGAGTTGAAGATCGGATTGTATATGATCTTGATAGATTATTGGATGGTTTTAATTATGTTTGTGGTGATTAATATGATGTTTTTATTGAGTATATGCTGTTGTCCAAAAAATATGAGTAGCTAATATTCCTTGTTCTACCTAGGTTTGATGATTATTGTTAGGTTTTAGCGAGCTGATTGGATTGTTTAATCAATATGACATGAATTGCTATTGAAAGTTTGGTTTAATGGTGAATTAGGTTGTGTTTAGTGGATGCGATTTTATTGGTTTTATCTCATAATCTCATACTTCAATTAATTGAATTGGTTTTGACTAATAGTTGTATGTTCAATTCTTTACTTTGTGTTTAGAGTTTGGTTGTGGTAGGATCAATCATAGGGTTTTGTTGAGATTGTTAATTTGTTTAATACAGCGGGTAAAAACCTTCTTAGAGACCGAGAGGTGATAGGAAGTAAAGTCCTCTCATTGCTTTTACTCGTTAGGATTAGGATTGCACGAGAGCGGGTTCGGTTCTTGTCGGGTTTGGGTTTGTGAGCGATTAGTTGATCTAGTTTATGTTTAACCAAATTGTTCCTCTATCATTGGTTGCGTAGTATTCGTTTCCATTAGGGTCGTGAGTCGGTGAGACCGAGAGGAGAGTCGATATTATAACACTTTAGCATTCGTTTCCCGGTTTGTTCTTAAAATCAATTAAGTGTAAGTTAGGGTTTGTTAGTGAGACCGAGAGGTGATCTAGCTTTCTTGAGTGAACCTTAGTTGTGTCATCCTTAGATAACGGTGTCATGAGATCATTCAATTCATTAGCTTGTTAGACTGTCAGTTTAATTGTTACCTAGGTAGACGTTTTCTCCATTGTCAGTTTAAGCTTCTAAGTTTCATTAAGAGTTTCGTCAAGTTAAGTTAAGTTAAGTAAATTAATTTAGTTAAACTAAATTAGGTCAAGTAGTTTCATTTATTAAAAACCAATTTAAAAAATATTATTCTTAGGAAGGTCTTGTCTAGGGTTTAGTGATCATAGGAGTTCTCGCGTGTCCTTGTGTTCGATACTCGGACTTCTTAGGTCTATACTGCTTGTGATCGGTACACTTGCCGGTTGTGTGTGGATTCATTAGGAGCTTCGCTTTAAATTTAAAGCTTAGTTGTGAGTTTCGTGGAAAGAGCATTCATTAGACACACATCACCAAATTGTTGGTAAGCTCGATGTCAGCTGACTGAACGATGGCTAACACGATAGGCGTATGATCATACTAGTTTGAGAATATGTTGGACCTCTCCATCATGTATTCAAGTAAAGCATATAACAAGTTACGTATAAATTGTTAAACACGAATGACTAAACAGTTGCAAGTTTGATTATTAATTAATAGTAAAATATTTATGAACGCATATGTCCCCAAAACAGTATCAAATGAGTAAAAAGAGGGGAGTCAGATACTCACCTTAACAGAAGAGAAAACGGGAATAAATACGGTACGACGATAAAGTAGCGTCACGCTCGAGGTGTATCAAAGAACAAATCCAAAGTAGTAATGATAACCGAAGAATACAATGAATCAATAGATGCATTAAAAGAGATCAAAATTAAACGGGTGTGCTCTTACGAAAGTTAAATGTTTATTAAAAGTTTTATTATCAAAGTTTTATCGTAAATAACATGATTTTATCATATAAAATACAATAAAACTACTTAAATATGTATTTATAAAAACTTTAGTTTGTTGTGGTTATTGAAAGTAGTAAGTTTAAATGGAAATTTCATTCCTTAGTTGGTAATAATAATTCAACTAATATAATTACAATTGGTATTACTCGTTTGTGAGTTTTGTGATTTTAGATTGTGGATACAACCAGAGGTGCATTTTTAATTATTAGTGAGTTGGAGAAATAAAAATATTGTAGAAAGTGTTGATTTACAACATTAAAGATTACAGAAAAGTATATACAAAGCATGTATAAGAGGTTCAAGACCAAAGGGACGGTTAAAATGTAGGAAACAAGAAAAATAAAGAGAGAAGGAAAATATGGTGCTACAGATCTGTAGCTGATGTAGTCTTTGCTGGTAGCAGCTAGGGATGTATTTATGCCAAATTGTATTGCAAAGCTCATTATTTCTATTCGCGAGGCTGGTATAATACAACTTATATTCACGTTTTATATGTGATTACCTTATAATTTTTCATAGTGCAGGACCTGCAGGTTCACAAGAGCTCATCACTTGGTATCTACCGATACTTGTTTTCATATTGCAGAATGTCTATTGATGCTTTTTTGCATATTATTTTTTCTATAAAATGTTAGCCTGCTAGTGTAAAACCTTTTTTTTTGTGAAATGGTTTTGCACTATAACGACTCGAGTTTAATAAATAACTGTTTGTTGAAAACTAAAATCTAGGTCGGAGATGAAGTTTTCCTCAAAAGTATTCTAAACCCTACTGAGCCTGTAACAAGAGGATGGGTGAAGAGCTTGGATCCAAATGAGGTAGTTGGTGTAACAGAGATTGGACCAAAATGGTGTGAGGTAAATGTTCAAGTACCAATAAAAATATATGAAAAGTTGGTGAGACCATATGGGTTATTTTCCACGATTCAAGATTGTATTGGTGCATCCATCGCATGGCCGTGTCCACTCATCTCGATATGTATTTGTTAAAATTGTGATGCGAATAATTTTAATAACATGGAACCTAATGCTTATACATGGATGGTTTATTTGTAGGTAGTCTGTGAGAATTGAGGACGTACGCATGATGACATGGGATTTTATGGTGCTGGTTTCTTTTATTGCTTTTAATTTTTTTTGTTGAATGTTTCAAGAGTATATGTTGGATAATGTTATAACTTATTTATGTTTAGTTTTTTTTATAATGAAGTTTTATTTCTTTCAATATTTAGATGTCCATAACCTTATAGTAAAATTGTGTGTGTGGACGTTTAAAAAATAGTTGTATAATATGATTTGTTAGGACTTCTAATTTTTGTCCTAAACGTTAGAACATTGTAAAAGTGTCATAATATGTTTTTTAGGATGTTTAAGTTGTTCATAGATATATTATGCGACCATAAAATTTAGTTTCATAATCTTGTTTGGGATATTAGGGCCCTTTTCTTGGTACTATAATGTTCCATCATCAGGGTTCTATAAATTAATTTTTAATGACGCTTGTATGTGTATCAAAAGTTTACAATTAGATAAGCACTTGTCAAAACATAGTAAAAGTGTCCTAATATATTTTTATTGAGACGTTTTTTGGGTTGTTAATGAATATATTATGCGACCATGAAATTGGTTTCATAATCTTATTTGGGATATCAGGACGCTTTTTGAGTTCCGAGACTTATTACGACCCCTTTACATGAAACGCTTTTCTCGTTGGTCCTATTAAATAAAAGGTCCTATAAAATAGCATTTTAGGACGCTTTTGTGCGTATTAAAAAGCCCCTTTTTTGTTGTGTTTTAAATACCAAATTTCTCATAACTTAACCCTAAAAACACAAGTCGCCTCCCTCCGAAAACCTGCGACTAACCATCCTTTCTTTAAATCTTTACTTCAATCCTTCAAACTCAAGAAAAAGGTATGTCAATATGATTCTAGGGTTCTAAATTACCATTCTAAGTCAAAACCGGGTTAGATTTCCCCAAATCCAAATATAATACCAATTTCATTGTTGTATCGGGTCAAAACCTTTGTCTTGAGTTTTGATTTGTCAAAAAGATTGAAAGAGTTTAACTGTTATAATCTAGGGTTTTGATTTGTCAAAAGAGGTTTGACCCGATTAGGACATTGGATTGAAAGAGTTTTTAAAGAAAATCATTCGGGTTCAGGTTTTGAACAACCCATACCATATAAATCGATCTCAGATGACTTTTTTTAGAACCGGCTTGACATGCAAGATCGAATCATGATATTCTCGAAATTCAGATTAAAAACATGGGTTGTGTTTCTGCAAAACATGCCCCCATGGTCAACTGCAGGTCAACCTTGGTCAAAATTGGCCAAAATAGTCAAATCTGCCAAAATCCCAAAAACATGGGGTCGTGTTTCTTGAAACACGGGGGGGGGGGGGTGTTTTGGCTTCTGTTACATATTTTTAGTTAAACTTTGTGATTATTTGCCTAATCTTGTTTAAAATTTCAAATGGCTGAATATAGAGACGATGTCCACATGTTCCTCATCTTTCTAGAACGCACGAAACGAGATGAAACTGCCCAACAAAGAACGAGATATCTAGACAGAAGAGAACCAGAACCAAACTATGTGTTTTTAACCAAAAGGGAAAATTGGTAACTAAACTTACCAAAGAGTTCTTGACTTCATTTTTGATTAAGACAAACGATTTGGATATATGGGACAACACTACTATCTAGTTCAGAATCAGGGGAGAATGGTATACCACTTAAGTAACACAGTTGGGGATTGACATGGGAATCTACACGGCCGAGGAAACCGACACTGCTTTATGGTATGAGGCTGGGACGACTTTCTCGGACGAGGATGATTAAGATACGGGTGAACCAAGGAACACCAGATTAGAGTTATGAGAACAATTAGGCTATGGGGAGGAACAATATGCACTAAAAGCACCGCTCTACGCTACCTGCTGATGTGTTACATTCACCGCTTGTTGAGCCACACAGTCACACATCATTGCCAGAGCAAGGGGGTCATGGGATTAAGGGATTAGTAGGCCTTATACTGTATCAAGAATGAGGTAGCGTGCAACATTACTTACCTGTTCTGTCAGCTGTTTAAAACAAATTGGAACTCAATAAGGCCCACTACCCCAATTTTTGGTGGTGATTGGGTATACAAGCTTTACCGAGCCTATGGTGTCGACCGAGAAGGAACACAAAGCCTGAAGCCAAAACCACTTGATCTAGGACTCTGTATTAGTATGGAGATGATCCAACAAATTGAATGAGACCCACCACAGTGGAGGTTCCAGGATGCCTACAACCAGATTTAGGATCCTGGGGACCCAGCAGAGATGAACATTCAAGACATACCGGAAAGGAGGACCGAATCACCACCCCGACAGACCCGTCGCCACACATACTCTCAGCAGAGCGGCCCATCATCATCAGGTGCCGGCCCTAGCTCGTCATATCATATCCAGTACTCTTTGAGGGCTATATGGGCTCATTGACCGCTTTCATACTCACACTACCACTTCATTTGATAGGTTATCAGGACATATCACTGCATCTGACGCACAGCGTGTCGTAGAGTACACGGAAATGAGGCGGGAGATTAATCAGCTAGGTGAGAGCATGGATCGTCATTGGGGACCCGTTGTCCCGGAACATCTGGGTATGGGCATGGGCATGGATGGTAGTATTTGATTACATTATTATTATCATGGTTTTTTGAGACAGATTTACTTTGCTCTGTTAGTTGGTTGTTTGATATGGCCGGTTGTACCGAGCAATTTGACTTGACACTTATTTGGCCCGTGAGGGGTGGGGTATGGATGATTCCATGCTCAATTTTCAGTGTTATTATGCTTTGGATGTTTGTTGGTTGTGTGCAATTTTTTATTATTTAGGTACACTATTAAAAAACAGACGAATAACAGGGGACGCTCTGTTGAAATTTCGTTAGTCCGTAGGAAAGTTCCTTTCCATTTACCCACCATATTTCATTCGAATCTTTTTATGAACCTTTTTGTGAATCTTTTGACATTGAGGACAATGTGAGATTCAAGTGTGGGAGGAGAATTACTTGACCAATTTCTTAGTCAACTAAATATATAATTCTCTAATAACAAAAGTTTTTTATCAAACAAAGACTATTTTTTTGTAACAAAACCAAAAGAAAATCCAATAAATGTTTTTGCAAATAACCAACTAAAAATCTACTATAACCAAAAACTGAAACAGTAAAAAGAGGTATTGTAATAGTGAGAAGATATTCATACAAAATATGACGTTTATACCCAATCCCTCAGCTACTGTGAGATAAAACTCATGTCATATAAATATATTTTCGAAAGCTTTGAGTGAGTCATATGTGTCGTGTAACTTAAAACTTGTGTCAAGTATCCTTTTCAAGACCGCATGAAGCATTGTATTAGAAAGAATGTAATATTATCACAATTCCCTCAAACCATTCTCCAAATTGCAACACAAAACCCAAAAACTTAACCACTTTATTGTAGGTCCCCACGGGGCGTCGCCGATCGATACGAGATCCGCACGAGGTCTAGGAGTGCGGAATCCTCCTAGACTCGTTTATTGGTGTAAAGATGAAGAACACAAACACGTACACGAACAAATACACAAACAAATACAAGAACGGGATAAACAAATCTGCAGATTCTTTATAATAATAATTAAAACACGTTACATACCGTAACCAAACAGAAAACACGACTGACCCGAGGTGAGCTCTACCTCGGGTCGTCTCACACGACTCTCCTTGTCTCTTACTCTCTCTAAACAAACAAACTGCTCAAAACACACTAATTTCTGGATTCTTAACCTAAACAAGACACACGTATATATATATAAACTTCAGTAGGCGAAGTTTTTCATAACTTCGCCTATGGCGAAGTTGTGATAACTTCGCCTAAGGTGAAGTTGTCCTAACTTCGCCGTTAGCGAAGTTGTTCTAACTTCGCCTAAGGCGAAGTTGTTCTAACTTCACCTATGGCGTCTCCGCTGGTCTGAATTGCATAGCGACGGTCACAAAATGCACCAACATTTATCCCTCTCACAGCTAAAATACAACATTGGTCTTTTACCAGCAGACCCTAAAGAACTGGAAAGCATTCTTTCAATTTCAATTTCCTTTGCTGCATACATTTCACAAAACCTAGGTTGCCTCCAGAACTATGAGAGAGCATTTTTTTTCTTTAGTAATGTGGTGAGGAAAAAGTGGCGCCAATATGAAAAAAGGCCACCATTATGTAGAGTTTCCAAAAACGCACTGAAAAGAAGACCAGAAAAATACGAACGATGCTTAGGTTGCAGAAACAGGTCTCACGAAGGAAGATGTAGAAAAAGTCAAGCTCAGTCTCAAGATGAATACACCGAATTAATGAGGGCGGGGGCTATTATGCTCAAAGCCGAACGATCCATTAGAGTTGGGAGTTATGTTCAGAACATGATTGAGGAAGAACTGATTCACATCTTTGACAAAACTAGTCTTGACGATCTAACCTTAAAAGAGCCACTAGGTTTGTTAAATAGAAATCAGCAATCTGGAGAAAAAGAGCTAACCATTGAAGACATTTTTTGAGACCCCCGATAATCAGTAGAAGTTGTATTTACCATCCTCACCATCATTAAACTTCACCCTTGAACCACCACACAACGCCAAATCCCTACACTCACAAAACCAACCCCTATTACTTCTAATTTATGCAACCCTTCACAAAGGTGGATATTTGGACTCGTTACAAGCTTATTTATTACATGTCACATTTTGGCTAAGAGTGTGCACATACATACATCACAGATATGATCAGATATAAAGCCAAGTGTGAGTGAACATTGTGAGAACGTAACGTTTTGTATAAACAGAAGCTCATAAAAACAAATCGCCTTTTTATACATCACTACATATATTCCTATGATTTAAGGTTGGTTATTTTTTTCCTATTTTCTTGGAACTCTTTTGGGGATGTTTAATCTATGGTTCTAACATGCTATTTTTAGAGAATATTTATAAGTAGCTTGCTTGAGGACAAACAAGGTTCAAGTGTGGGGATGTTTGATGTATATAATATACATCTTTTTAGCATAAAATAATCTCTAAAAACTGCAACTTCTATAGTATAATATAGTTCAAATAACTACTTATCATGTTAAAATGTATTTTTAGGAATATCCAAGCCTCAAACAAATAAACGAATGAAAAGCTAATGAAAAATCAAAGAAAACCCAAGAAAACAGCAAAGCACACCCCCATGAACACGCCCCCATGCTTTCCTGTGCAAGAAAAGATAAAATTATGGATAGCTGGACACGGAGTTGCTTTATAGAACATGGGGTCGTGGTCACCTTTCATAAAAGACAAAAGAAAATATAAAAGACACCAAAAACACGCGGTCGTGCCTCATGAAGCACGCCCCCCCGTGGTGAGTTAGCATGTACGATTTGACAAAGCATTAAATGTGAGTGGACAGCTGGACACGGGAGCGTGACTCATGGATCACGGGGCCATGCCTCGGCTCTCACTCAGCCTATAAATAGAGGAGCATGTTGCGTTCACTCGTTGTGCTTGAAGAGAGTTCTATACGGGATTCACTTATAAAAGCACTCACTTTACACTCATATTGAAGGTCTTGTGGAGAGTTTGACGGCTTGGAAGTTATCATCATCATCCATCATCATCATCACCATCATCATCATCATCCATCACCACTGAAGAAGGAAGATTCATCCATATGTTGTTAGATTGTTCTAGTTTAATCATGTTTTTGTTATCTTCATCTCCTTTGTTGTTCATAACCATGCTCATTATGAGCTAAACTCCAGTTACCATCTAATTTCTATGAAGAAGCTTTTTTTTACTTGATGATTATATTAAATATGTGATTTAGTTTTAGTAAAGTACGTGATTTTGCAATTATCCTTTGATGAAAAATGTTTTATCACTTTAACTCAACAAATCAAGGTTGATGATTAACAATAATTCATGATTCACTCATGTTCTTGGAGACTGGAAATGGTAAACAGATTATCTTGATAACTTATTTAAGATAAAACATGGATTCTTATATTGTACTTAGAAATGATTATATATATGCTATGATCTATTTCTCTAGTTTTGGTAATTCTAAAATAATATTGTTAACACGGTTGTTTAGGTTATTATACTAGTTAAAGAAATCCTATGTTAAAGGAATGTATAATTATAACTTACTTAAATCAACCAAGGGTAGGTTGTGTGACTAAACTATAACCACCCGAAGTTGTTAGAATTGGTATTTGAGAAATCAAAGTCAATCATAATCTTTATACTTTACTAAAACTACTTTCTTACTTAAATTGACATTCTCGTGGTAGACATGAAGTTATGCATGCTACTTTCTTTTATGTCATAGGGTATGTTCACTTAGAAATGAGGGACTATTCTATCATACATTATTAAAGCAAGTTTATCACATATTTACCTTATAATCATCAAAGAAAACTGAAGTGGATTCTTAATTTTAGATGATAACCTTCATATAATTGATTTATTCATTTATAATTTCTCTTCTTGTTCACCAATATATATATATATATATATATATATATATATATATATATATATATATATATATATCTTATTCTAAAAAGTTTAAAAATCTCCCCAAAATGATTATCTCCTTCGATTAAATTAAAATGAAGAGTTGTTATTAGAAATATTTGTGTCAACGGATCGACACTTGGTTCTTACCAATACTATTCTACATATACGATAGGTACACTTGCCTATTTTGTGTGAGGTTAATCTTAGTATAAATCACTTTTATAAATTTTAAAACACGATCTTGTGCGAAAACTAAATCCATAAATCATCCATCATATTTTAGCACACTGCACGCACACATCAAAGACAAAGAGCACGAGACGATTGGGAGTTTGTTAGTGCATTGTTTTGTCAACTCGGTCTTTGTTTCTCTATGTAATTTATCTTTATTAATTTAAAAGAGCATTTTGGTTATTTACCAGTCCATTCGTTATGATTAATGGCCATTCGCTAAGGATGTTTAACGAATGAGCTCATCTGTTATTGTTATAGGCCATTCATTATGGAATGTATAACGAATGAGTCTAATCGTTATTATTATGTACCATTCGTTAAGGTTGTTTAACGAATGAGGTATGATGAATGAGTCATTCGCTATACTTTAAGTTAGCACTAGGGAATGAAGACGAATGGATCCCATTCGTTATGGCATGTATAACGAATGGGTATCGTCTTCTATATATACTTGAATCCTTGATCAGTAATCTAACAAGCTTGAATTACTATTATCAGAGTGTCGTTACACTGCCCGATTAATCTCTTGTAAGGCCCCGTTATTGGTGCCTCACCTTAGCCTCGGATTTACTCATAAACACAGTTCTACAAATCAGAGTTTATTAAAACTTTTCACGGAATATAAAACATCAATCGTTTGTTACAAAACATTAAATCTTTTCTTTGATACCATAACACAAAACATTATATTTAAAACATCGTTTCTCCCATCTTCATATGCCAGCCGTTCAATCCATGCCATGTGCCATCCTCATTCTAGCTCTTCAGTCTGCTCACCTGCGTGCATACTAAAAGTAAGCTACACTGAGTGAGTTCTAGTTAATCAAGCAACTTTTCATACGACCACTACAAGCATTATATATGTATCCGAATACACATTTTCCACTATCTAGCCTGCTCACTTTACCACTTAACCTCTTATTTACCCCTACTGCTTAGCAACCTTAATAACGAATAACGTTATGCCACTTTGCCACTTTAATAATGAATCACGTTATGCCACTTTGATAATGAATAACGTTATGCCACTTTTCCACTTTAATAACGAAGTCACGCATAGTCTTACCCTACCACACACTATCTTCATGCCACTAACACCCTCACTAGACCCTTGCTACTTCTATCACGCCCTACCTCTACTTGTCTACAACACAATTTATATCATTAAATCATTTACATAATAACCAAGTCGCATCACAACATTTACACACACTAATAACCACTTGGGGATCATTCCCGAATGACGGTACGCGCAATATACGAAGATCGTTCGCACATCGACTAACATTGCCTTCCTTGTCTACACGTGCAATATCCGAAGATCGTTCACGCAATAACAGACATCCATTCATAACATATATAAATATATCACATTAACATTATAGCATACACTTACCACTTAAGGTAAGTGTATTCACACTTCACATCGAGTATGCACACAGCCCCGAAAACATAACAAGGAAGCGGGGCTAGAAACTCACCTGAAATCAGTTGCTTCTTCCGCTAATGGTTATTCCTTCTCGAGCTGTGTGCGTCTAACTGTTTAATGCTTGCAATAATAAATACTACTCTAGCCACTCTCTTTGCTATTTAGTTAGTCTTACGCGTCAAAGCCGGTTTTAATTCATTGAATCATTACCCGGTTAGTTAATCGTTAATCCTTTAAACGTATCTTTCATAATTTATCAAAGTCCAAGGGTTATTATGTAATTATCTCGTTCTTTTCTATGTCCAGGGACTGTTCTGCCATTCTGCCAAACTTCTAGTTCGTTAACTAGTCCCTAACGAATTGGACTATATAACGAACCAGTCCTTATAACGAAGTGGACCTTATAACGAACTGGTCATCATAAGGAATTGGACCACATTCGTATGGTTTGGTTAACGAATTGAACTTCATAGCAAACTGAACCTTTAAAAGAACTGAACCCTTAACGAACTGGGGTTCATTCGTCAGTTCTCCCTTAACGAACTCCTTAGCGAATTGGACTTAGCTCGTCATACATTCCCTAAACGAACTACCTCTAGTTCGTTATCCCATCTTATCGAAATGTTTCCAATTCGTCATCTCGGCTTAACGAATGGGCAAAGAAAATTACTTGCTAATTCGTTATGTCTCCGTTAACGAATCAGAGTTAATTCGTTACGCTCCCGCTAACGAACTAGGGTTAGGTCAGAACATTCCCTGACACCACTTAACCTCGTACCAGCCGACTCCGGTGCCGCCTTCGCCGAAAAACCGGAATCTCACCAGAAAAGCGAGATCTCGCTCGTTTCACCACCGTTTTTCGTCCCGTTAGATGGAGATCTGAGCTAGGGTGATCCATAAGCTCATCTTAGGTTCGGTTTATACCCGATTCCACCCGGGTCTCGTGACTTCAATGGTTTAACGGTGTTGGCTCGTCCTTTCGTGACTAAATCTCACGGGTTTGGATCTCTACAATATCATACTATCATTACCTCAGGTCGGGATCGATTCTTCTTCTTGGTTTCAGCTAGAGAGAGAAAGTAGGATGAGAGAGAGCTAAGTGTGTGTTTTGGGTGGTGTATGGAATATGTGTAAATGAATGATTTAGGCATAATGAAGGTATTTATATGATGGGTCATGGGATTGAGCCCATGGTCTATCTTCCTTCCATTTTCACCCAAGTCCATTACCCATATTACTTAACCCAACACAAGCCTGACTCGTATTAACCCCTACTTAATCTTATTATTTTCTGTCACACCCTCAAAATCCACTAACGGAGTTTTACCGTCAAAGGGTGTGAACTAACAGGATCGGAATCATTAGTTATAATCAAACCGTAAATAAAGCTTTCAAACCACGAAAAACAGTTAAGTGTAAATAAGTGCGGAAGCGTAAAAACCATAAGAAAAAGTTGTGTCACGCAGGACGACTTAAAACTCAGTTGATAACAGTTTAAGACAAGTTTGCATGATCAATAACGTTCAAAACAATGCATGATCCTATACCGCGCGCCCGCCTCGGCTACCTGGGAATATCATACTAAAAGTGTCAACACGAGGTTGGGGAGTTCACAAGTTTATATAAAACAAAGCGTTTAGCGTTTTGCGTTCAGCGTTTTGTGTTTAGCGTTTTGCGTTACCAGATAGTGTTAAATCAATTATATATCGATAGGTAGCTAGCCTATACAACAAGTATTACTAAGTGTTCAACACCAAAGCTGACTGTTTATCATGTGCCTTGCCACCAGGTCTATCCCGACCATGGTAATGTGTTTAGCCAAGATTACACTCACTCGACCTCCAGTCGAGCTTAGCGTTGGGTGGGGTTTGTCAAACCCAGTAGTACTACTCAACAATGACTCGCTATTTTACAATACTAAACGGTTCGAGGTGTGAAGGACTTCAATTATTTCGTTTGCCACTTAGCCTATACAAGTGATATATAATCTACTAACAAAATCTAAAAGCGTTTTCGGAGTATGTTATCTCCCCCAAGTGAAATGCGTTTAAAGAGTTTAAAAGGGGAAAGTGAAACTCACTGTTTGCGAAGAATTCCCAAAAACAAGTCACCCAAGTGATGCGCATCACAGAAAACTCTCACTAGCGTTCTAAAACAACAAGGAGATTTTCTAAGTGTCGGAACTAATATCGAGTCTCTAGACTCGGCACATAATACCTATGCACAAGATACGTTTCGTGTTTCGTTTGTGAATCGTGTGTATCTCAACAAGCACATTAGTGATACGTTACATGTGTGAACAACTATCTACGTGTCATGTGTTAATAGTGTACATTACTAGCAATTATTCCCCACAAGGGCAATTTGGTCAAACATAACAATTATCTAGCAACAAGCACGTTTCATGTATTTTTACAAAGTTCAGCAGCTAGTTTCATCAAGACAGAATTCTACTTGAGAGATTACTCTATTCAACAAATCATAGCATCTCAATTAATTCACCAAAAATCGTCACAAAAGCATACATGAATTAGGTTTCCAGAACATATTTTATTGTATTTTTATTCTACATATATTTCTCACAATGATCAAAACATTACAGCAAGCTCACAGAAATCAAAATCATGCGCAACAGAATGTTATTTGATATACCCGTTAAATGAAAAATCTAATTAATGCAAGACCAATTGGGTTAGGTTCTTAACCCAACAAGTTAACTTCCAGAAGTGGAACCAACCCATTTGGTCTTGTAGTTCATGAGATATGCTAATTACATAAAAACTTAACAGCAGGTCTCACAAATCAGATTTGCACTTCAGTTTTGTAAAATCATAAAGATTAACTTTTACTCGTCCAAAAATTACAAACTTGGACTTTATAGAAACTAGACTCAACATAGCACCCTGTATTGTTAACAAACTCAACCAATTTTCACATTAACAATTCGTTACAGTTGTCTAAACATAACTTACAATCTGTCCAGTACCAGTTTTGACCCTTAATCACATTTAAATCATTTGACTAACCAAAACACCTCCAAATTAGGCGTGGTTGGACTTTCTGAAAACTAGACTCAGAGTAATACCTTTTAGACTCATAATTAGCTCAGTTTGCTTATATATTCAATAAGTTACACATCGTTCAAGTTTAACAATCACTGCTGTCAAAACTCAGCAAGCATAAACAATCATCTAACATGCATCCTAAGCATACGACATAACTCAAAACATGTAATACACATAATTAATCATAGAAATCAGTAGTAACCCTCTAGGGTTTACAAACAATCAATGATTCAAAGATATTTCACCGTTTAAAACCACATATGATCATCAATATCAATCACTAACACATAATCAATCATCCTCTAGCAATAATCAATCATAAAACACTTAATACATGATATTCAATAGTTAGGGTTTCATGTTTATACCTTAAAAACGCAGAAACAACCAAGAGAAATGTGAGAGATGCTTAGAAACGAGTGTAGGATGCTCCGATTATGAAAGATACGATCAAACGAAGGTGATATGTGTGTGTGTGTGTTGGCTGCCGATCGCAAGAGAGGGGAGGGGGGGGGGGGCGATTGGGTAGAGAGAGAGAGAGGGAGTGTTAGGGTTTAGATTAATATTATTATTAATAATAACATGTTACATCTAGGTCCCTCAACTTCTAATTTGTACTTTTCTAGCTTATTTTAACTAGTTTGCATATTGAGTTAACGTTCCATACAATGTTATCACATAACACATAAGTCTAACACATAATTATCACATAATTATTGTTTTGATGTTTTTCGTTTATTCACCAATGGTTTGCGTCAATTCGTTTGCGTTTTGGTGCAATTCCCGAAAGACTACACATGTAGTAATTGTCAAGCGTCATTTAAAACTCTATTTTAAATGAAATGAGATGTGCGTTATAGATCCAGTGATCTTAAGTTTGAATCGACGGAGTTTGAGTTAACGGAGTTAACCTGAAATTGACGAGTGTCACATTTTCCCACTAACCTGTGTAAACCTTTCCCACCAATATTAAATAATATAATTAATATTACTTTTGAAATTTTGGGATGTTACAAGTCTTTCCCCCTTAAATAGGTTTCGTCCCCGAAACCTAACTTATTCCTTGTAAAAGGAACACTTCTTATATTCGCACACTTTATTGAATCGCCTTCGCTTTCTGGGTAATCCTTCTTACTCTCTACTTGCAGTCATCGAGTGGTGATCATGTGTTTTAGCTATTAAGGTAGCTTGTCCATGAGGCCCTCGATGTATCAAGTCTCGTCTCATCCTTCTAAGGAACCTTGTTTCCTATAATAACGCTAACTCCTAAGGCGACGCTTTACCATCACACAACTATTTATCATAATCAACGTGCATTCAAGATAATTCATAAGTCATTCATACGAAATCACTAGAAAACACAACTCATTCATAAAATCAAACATAAGAAGGAAATCATTCAAGCTCGCCAGAAAAACGTAGGTTCATAATGTAACATAAAACAACTATGACAAGCCACTTATTCTTCTGCAACCTTCTTAGTGACTTACAAACCGTCCTGTTACGCGTCTCCCTTTCTTCCCTCCACTGCCACGGCTTCCCCATATTCCCTGGCTATATGACCTGACTTACCACACTTGTAACATTTCTGGTCCTCGGTGCATTCACGAGAGATATGTCCCTTCTTCCCGCATCGGTAGCACTGATTTGGACCAGCCTTGCATTCTCCCAAGTACATCTTCCCGCACACTTTGCATGTTTCCCTATCTGCCATCTTCTGTCTCTTCTTCCCCACATACTCCATGACATCTGCAGGCTGTTTGTTTCCTTTCCCTCCTTCCTTATCTTCCATTTCCACATCAACCGCCACCAGATCATCATAAAACAACTCTGCTAACTCAACTGTAGACTCAAAGGTAGCATGTTTGTTAGAGCTGACTAACATGCAGACCTTCTGGGGAAGCCCCCTGACGTAGAACTTGATCCGTTACGCCTCAATGTTCACCATGTCAGGCACCAGCCTAGACATGCGGTTGAATTCAGTAGTGTACTCACGGTGTGTCATCTTGCCGGCTTTCAGATTCAGAAACTTCATCTCGGTTCTCTCAACCTCAGCATCAGCACAAAACCTTTTCATCACTAACTTCTTCAGGTCATTCCACCTCATTGCCTTAATCTCTTCTCGAGTCTTCCTTTGTTCCACAATTTCCCACTAGTACATGGCCTCATCTTCAAATAACTGAGTGGCATAACCCACTGCTTGGTCGGGACGGCACTCGCTAATTCGGATAATCTTTTCCATTATGGTTATCCATTGAAGAGTAGAGATTACGTCTCCTAGACCAGTCAGCTTTGGCTGGTCACACCCTTTGAAGGACTTGTAGTTGCACCCACCTCGGCCCCTCTACTTGTCATCAACTTTCATAGATTGGTCTTCGCTCAAGTCACCCTTCTCCCCCTCATCATCTTTCTTACCATTCTCCCCTGATCTCTCAGCAGTTATTTCATGGCTTCCAGCAGACCTCTCATGATTCCAGTCCTTCATGGCAGTTGCCACAGCTTGGGCAATGGCATCTTGAACAGCAGGGTCAATTTGATGCCCTTCGTTGTTGTTCGGATTTCACTCAGAAACTCTTTCTTCTCCCCCGACGTTAGCAGCTGATTCAACAGAGGGTTCTCGGACCACCCGCGGCCTACCACAATGCCCTGTACGCCCTCCCGTTCCAGCAATCTCTCTTGCTCCAGCCATCGTATTCTAAAAGGGAAAACACAAAGGTCATCGCTCAAGGAATTATTTAGCACGTGATTCGTAAGGTAAGTAGCTAATGACATTGATCAAGTTTAATTAACTATTTGTATTACTCCTCTTCACTTGTACTAGTTTCTACTTTTAAACAATTAATCAATCAAACAATCAAGAAATCCTATCCCTAACCTGCATATATCCTCTCTTTAACAATTAAGCGAACATCTTTATACATTATTTAACATACTTTACCATTACTGAGCTTGCTTGAGTGACACATGGCTATCTTGAACTGGCATCTTCTTTCTTTTCTTACTAAAGTTCCATTCTCTGTTCGAGTCTAAGCATGTAGGATGCTCAAATCTCTCGAACTTTGCTCTGATAGCAACTTGTAAGGCCCCGTTACCGGTGCCTCACCTTAGCGTCGGATTTACTCATAAACACAGTTCTACAAATCAGAGTTTATTAAAACTTTTCGCGGAATATAAAACATCAATCGTTCGTTACAAAACATTAAATCTTTTCTTTGATACCATAACACAAAACATTATATTTCAAACATTGTTTTTCCCATCTTCAGATGCCAGCCGTTCAATCCATGCCATGTTCCATCCTCATTATAGCTTTTCAGTCTGCTCACCTGTGTGCATACTAAAAGTCAGCTACGCTGAGTGAGTTATAGTTAATCAAGCAACTTTTCATACGACCACTACAAGCATTATATATGTATTCGAAGACACATTGTGTGACACCCGGCTAAAAATTAGCCTAAACCGAAACTAATATTATTGTGTTTACGTAAATAAAATAATATAATAAATAAATGATATTATCTTAGTCCAGAAACTCCAAAAATATTCGAGATATTTTTAACTAATTTTGAAAAGGTTCAATTTTGTCGTATAGCGAACACTACACAAAATGACCTTGGTGACGACTTAGAAACAAATAAAATCCTAAAAGTGTCTATATGGTCTCGAAAAATTGAAATTTATATAAAAATATTAGAGATAGTATATAAACATAATTTTAGAAGGTTCTAATCGTGAAAGTTAGAAAAGTAAGTGTTTAAAAGACAGTGTAGGACACCGTATGAACTCGAAACCAACCATCACCAAAATTAAGTTTCTTAGGCTTGTATTATCTAGACTTCAATATCGGTTCAAACCTGATAAAAATTATTATAAACGGGATTCGTTTGATTAGCTAAAGTTCGTTAGACGTTAAACTGGAAACTTAAGATTATTGTTAAAACACCCACTAACCAACCCAACCCAAAACCTTGGCCCCTTGTTTTCTTCTTAAGACCGTCCAACATCCATCCTACTTCACTAGTCTTGATGACTCATTCTTGTTGTTGGACTACACTTGTCCCACCAATCACACAAACTAAACACATGGCACACCTCACTTTACATATAATCATTAACATTCATTTCACACTCCAACTCCCTTTCTTTCTTTCCTTTGAACCGTCCCATAACCCTCATATTCATACTTCAACATTTTCACCACCATGAAGAAAGGTTGAAGAAAATGTTCAAGTCTAGGTGATTAGATATTATTTGAAGCATCAACTAGGAGCATTCTAGATAGATTAAAGAATCCATCACAAGGAAACCCACTAATGAATCACCACCCTTTCATGTTTACAAACACTTAAGGTAAACCCACATTCGTGTATCCATGATTTCCTCAAGTTTGATATAAAAAGTTTGTTCTTGATGATTATATTTCACACAAACAAAAAGAAAATACATAAGATTTGAACTTGGGTGTTGAATATGTGTGATGTGTGTGTGAGCCGTGGTATAGAGAGAGAGAGAGAAAGAATTAATGGGTTTTTATGTTTTAGGTAAATGCTAAATTGTTAATTTTGATATTCTTGATCATTAATTGCTAATATTGATGTCTTTGTCATAAAATTTATTACAAGATGGGTTTACATAAGTTAAAAAGAAAGGATGGGGGGGGGGGGGGGTGAGAGAAAGAAATCGTGAGAAAGAGGGAGTAAATGAAGTAATGGGTATTTAAGTTGGTTAATTGAATATGCATACTTGAAAGTTGGTTAATTAAATATGCATACTTGAAAGTTAGATATTTAAGTTTTGCTAGAGATGTTATTATTTAGTAATAGATATTTGTTCTTGTTGATAAATGATAATGAAATATTTGGTTTATAATTTAAGGTACACTACTTGTTAATAAAAGGTTACTTGCATGCTAAGTTGTAGTAGGATGTATGCTAGATAAGAAATTTTATAAATGAAAGTTGATTAATGTATTTATTTGATGGTGTTCATGACGCTATGAGTAAGAATAAAATTAGATTATGAAGATGATATAAATGCTATTTGACTTATGTTAAATGATTAGTTTGTTGCATCACACATGATGAACATCACTTATGTTGGTTAACAATTGCTTACTTTAACTAGCTTAAAAATACATAATTGTCTTAGATAACTAATTCTGGAAAATTTGGTGTTTTATAAGATTGAGGTGATCATATTTAATGCATAACGTGTTCAAAGTGTTTCGTATGAAGTTAATTTGCGAGTCAAGAAAAGGGTCAAGATAGCAAAGCTTGAATCTACACGGTTCGTGTCGCGAAAACCGACACGAGACGTTAAACTTGAAGTTTTTAAGAAAACGGTAACTAAAATAAAATCGTATCATTTTTATTGAAAAACTAATAAAACTTGATCAAAATCTTATAAAAAGTTTTTTCTTTTATAATTTAAAACTCCAAGTTTTCGCTAAAAGATAACCGGTTCGCCGTTAAAACGCGAAACCGGCAAAACTGATAAAACGACACCATAATCATAATAAGAATAATACTTCAAATTTTATTTCAGAAACTAAAACATATTTATATAAATTTATATATATTATTACAATGGTTTGCTAGAATAATATAAAGAAGGATATTTAATAATATTTATGTTTATTTGTATACATGTATATTTGGTAGTTGCTAATTAAGGTAAGTATATATAGGTTAGGGTCTTGCGTGCTTGAGTGAAAACGAAAAAAATTGAACTTAAACAAACTAAAAATTGCCAACGGATTGTTCAAACTTGAACTAATAAAAAGATAAAAATAAATGTTAAAAGAACACTATAACGTTTGTGTGAAATATTTAAGCTGAACAAACAGCTTGAAATATATAGTTAATAAATGTGTACTATATATATATTTATAGTACACGAGCGTTATACGAACATCGGATTCAAAGGTGAGTTCTTCCTTCGAAAAGCATATTGTATATCTATATTTGTATTTATATATATGTTTTGAAAGCGCATTATACTTTACAAATTGTCGTTATTGTGGGATTAATCAATTTGGTTAAATAACTGTTAACCGAATTGAGGGCACAGAAATGTTGGTAGATCTATCGGGGTGACGCCCCCCACTTCCATTCGCGTTGGGTTAAAAGTGGGAATATTTCGAGTATGGTACGTTTCGAGTTATCAAATTGGTAGTCATACACGCGTTGTATTCTTAGCTAGTTTATAACTAACGCTTTTTGTGCTTAAAGGTAAAAATGCGGGTTTCGTTATTGTGTTGTACCGTGTTAAGATCGGTATTGTTGGGAGTTTAATGGTCGTACACCATCATATTCATGTGTTGTTTATATATAAATTGTTTATATTTATATGATGAGTTTTTCTCGGGAATAACACACCAAAATTCGTGTTTGACCCAAATATTATTTTAATATGTTTTTCAGGTAATTAAATGATGTATGGAAGCTTCGCGAACAGTGCGGGAAAATAGTGACGTGTGTTTGAATGATAAATGTTGACTTTATGTCGAACTTATAATTTGAATAAAAATCGTGTAATATGACAGGTGTAATAACTCTGATGGTCAAATAAAGTTCAACCTTCGTTTGAAATATATACTTAAATGTAATTGGCTGAAACAGCGTCTGTCACTACCCGAAAGACTTGGTCAAAGTCTTCCGCTGTTTAAATTAAGATTTTCGGGGTGTGACAGAAGTTGGTATCAGAGTCAATGGTTATAGTGAATTAGAAATTTTCGGTAAAAATTTCTAAACTATAACCCGTATATTCAAACACACAATTTTCTCTCCTCGCGAAGCAAAGGTATAATCAATTGAATGATTATATTATTTTTTTTGTAATATAATAATATAAATGAATGAAAATGATAATAATAATAATAATAATAGGTAAATATATAAAAAGTTGTAAAGTTTATAGTTTTATCTATATGGATATATATATTATTTACTAGCGATTATTTAGTACAAATTATGTAACATGGCATAATCACACACTATTATCAAGATTCGCAACATCGACAGTAGTTCGAATGTAAGGCCCCGTTACCGGTAGCCCTACTTTCGTGTTGGATTTACTCATAAATGTAGTTCTAAATATCAGAGTTAATTAAAACATTCGTGGAACATTAAAAACATTCAAACCATTACATTCCATAACCATAATTTTGTCTTATCGAGCATTCATAGTCATTTAAAAACAAAACATAGTCTTTTAAAATAAAACATCATAGCAAAATCTTCAGATGCCAGCTTCGTCCAACTCTGCCATGTGTCCTCCTCAAGCTACCTGCCTCATTCTACTCACCTGCGTGCATACTAAAAGTCAGCTACGCTGAGTGAGTTCTAGTTAATTACATAATCATACAATACCTTCTTACATTTCATACTTAACCTCTTAACTTTCTTTCATACACACATAAGTGCATATACTTTCATTCTTACCTTCATACTTTCTTTGCATACATAATCATACGTTTTAAAGAGCCTTTCGCCCTATAAACTCACAGATATTATAAGGGTCTGGTCCCTAACATCACAGATATTATAAGGGTCTGGTCCCTAACATCACATATATTATTAGGGTCTGGTCCCTAACATCACAGATATTATTAGGGTCTGGTCCCTAACATTACAGATATTATTAGGGTCTGGTCCCTCTTCGTGACCATACAACCATGCCTTTCCTTCGTTTATTAACTTTATCGCATTCATACATATAAAAAAATACATTATACTTACCTTATACGTAACACTACAACCTGACAGTACGTGCAATATCCGAAGATCGTTCACGTACTAACAAGAAATCAATCATACATTTCACATCATTCATATAAGGCATACACTTATCACTTAGGATAAGTGTATTAACAAACATATCGAGTATGCACACAGCCCCGAAAACATAACACAGAAGTGGGGCTAGAAACTCACCTGAAGTCAGTTACGTTCACCGTTAATTGTTATTCCTTTCTTCAGTTGGGCGCGGCTAACTGTATAACAATTACTCGTATTAATTATCTATTACTAGCCATATCACTAGCTTATTTGTTATTAATTCATTCCTTTCTAAGTTCAGGGGCCATTCTGTCCTTCTGTTAAACTTCAATTCGTTACTTTGGTCTTAGCGAATTAGACCTTCTAATTCGTTATCTTGTTAACGAATGGTCTTAAAGAATCAAGGGTCATTCGTTACCCTTTTCCTTAACGAATCAGATAAAGAATCAAGCCTAGTTCGTTAGGCTTCCTTATGCGAATAAGCTAAAGAATCACCCTCTGGTTCTCTAAGTTCCCTTAGCGAATCAGCTAAAGAATCACCCTCTGATTCTCTAAGTTTCCTTAGCGAACTAGCTAAAGAATCACCCTCTAGTTCTCTAGGTTTCCTTAGCGAACTAGCTAAAGAATCACCCTCTAGTTCTCTAAGTTTACTTAGCAAACTAGGGTTAGGTCAGGGAACATTCCCTGACACCTTTATCTTTTCCGGCGACGCCTTTCCGGCGCCGTCATCGCCGGAAAACCGCTTTTTCGCCGGAAAAACGAGATCTCACTCGTTCTTCCACCGTTTTCATCGTTTTTTGTCCCGTTTGACACCTTTATCTTTCCGGCGACGCCTTTCCGGCGCCGTCATCGCCGGAAAACCGCTTTTTCTCCGGAAAAACGAGATCTCACTCGTTCTTCCACCGTGTTCATCGTTTTTCGTCCCGTTTGATCCAGATTTGAGCTAGGGTGATCCCTAAACTCATCTTAGGTCCGGTTTATACCTGATTCCACCCGGATCTTGTGATTTAAAAGGTTTAACGGTGTCGGCTCGTCGTTACGCGGCTATAACTAACGTTTTAGGTTCGTACAATATTAAACTATCATTACCTCGGGTCGGTGCTCGGTTTCCTTCTTGATTTCGGCTAGAGATAAGGAAGAACTAGAGAGAAATCTTAAGTGTGTGTTTTGGGTGGTGTATGGAATATGTGTGAATGAGGATTAAATGGATATTAAGGGTTTATATATTTATGGATCATGGGCTTAAGCCCATGGTCTTTCCTTCTTTCTTTCCTAACCCAAGTCCATAACCCATATTCATTTACCCAACACTAGCCCAACTCGTATTCTATTTATCTAAACTGATAACGACCCACTATGAAATAGCGAAATTTATTTTTTAATTATAATAACCGAAAGTAGGATGTTACATCGAAGGACCGCCCCCAACGACCACTGTTGTGTCATCAATAGTGCGCTGCGCCAGTGCCTTTTCGGTGAATCTTAATATTCCTTTTAGAGAAATTATTCACACACACTCGTAGAGCTTAGTTCTCACTAACTTTAGGCTTTGTTTCGTCTTTGTACACTAGATTGTTAGAAATCGTTGCTAATTAGAGAATAAGGATGCGAACCTATCTCTCCAGATTCTCATGATGTGTAACTCTGTTAACGATGTTGTTGTTTGAGTTCGTAGAACCTATCTATAGAATACATGTACTTCTAGTAACTCCTTCTTATTACACCAGTTAGATATCCTATAGCTTAGATATTTTGGTAAGGAAAATTTGAAACCTTGTGAATGGTGCTGATACGTATTCACATCTATTTAGTAGTTATTTTAGTAACTCTAAACAAGTACGATAATTTTCCATTATCACGATGATCTTTTGGGTTGATTGTTGATTATTATGTGGTTGTGAATATTTCCTATATTTATTCACACGTCTTCAATAATTAATAATGACCTTTTCCTATTTCTGCTATTCGAAAATAATAGAAATAACAATAAACCACCTACCATTAGAAGATCTAAGTTATCGACATTCATTGAAAAATTAGTTCAATAAGGCACACAATACATTAACGCCACATTGAAGCAACAATCAAGGACACAAGCAATATAGCTACTATTTGAAATCCACTAGGAAGAGTAAGATTGAAAGTGTCTATGATGATTCCAAGAGTTATTATAACCCAATAGTATGCATTAAGTTGAATATTAGAAATTCGGTAGATAGCGATAAGCAAACCCAATGTTGAACCAGGAATTCGGTAGCTAGCAATAAGCAAACCCAATATTGTTTTGATAAATGAGCGACACACCCAAAAAGGATTGTTTCAAGTTCAAAAATTAGAATTCTAGAGAAAGATCCATGAAAACCTGTAAGGATTTTCTTAGTTATCACTGAATAACCATTATGTTCTTACACTTGTCAATACTAGAGCCGAGTTAAGTTTGATCTCTAAACAATTAGGTTTATCTTTTGCCAGAAGGCCAATAAATTTAGATAAAAGGGTATTCATTAAGTTTACTTATGGAAACAAAAACCGCTATAGTCATCCGTGACTGTAATCTTTTGATATAAACCCATAACCTCGGCAATGATCTTTATATCCATCAAATTAGTCAAACTCAATTTAGGCATAAGCTAATTATCCGAAAATCATGCTAAGATCGTGGGTTCGGAAAGGCTAGTACGTTTACCACTCGCCAGTGGTGAACTCTAGCAATCCATGGTCATTAGTGTGATACCAGATTGATGATTGTTACCAAGAAACGCATAATACCCCACGCCTTGAGATAAGCCTACAACTCAAGATTTGGTAGAAGTTTTTACCTATAGATTTACCTAGATAATTCCCGTAAGACAGATCGAGTTTAGACATGATATTGTAGAAGATGACGCACCAATATCTAGATCTTCATACAGATTGGAGCCATTAGAAAAACAAAATCCATTCAAACAACTCCTGGAACTGGAACTGAACAAACATACCATTAAAATTCAATACCCATTATCGAGAATTAATGAACTATTTGATCAGTTTCAAGGTGGACCTGATCCACACCTTGAATATTGACTTACCGACTAGATATCAATAGAATAAGACTTTCTAAAGGATATTTTTGAAACACGATAGGACCATTATAAGCTTGTAAGTCATACCGCTCAGATTGACAAATAAGTCGTAATGTTCTTGAATATCATGAATAAGATATGCAAATCCTACCTGGATGATATAAGCATATTTACTCATGAACCAAGAAAATCCAGGAACAACACGTTAAACTGAATTGATGATAGTTAAAGAATGAAAAATTGTGCTCTCTAAGTATGATTTATGGATTTGGGAAATTCATTATGTTGGACACATAATCAGTAAGAAAGGTATACATGTAAAGATTGAAGCAATTAAAGATGTGGAGACACCAAGGTCTCCTATCGAAGTGCGACAATTTCTAGGCCCTACTGGGAATTATTGGAGATGCATAGTCAAGATTAGGTTGACCTTTGACGATATTAACTCAAAAGAATAAGAAATACGTCTGAAGAAATAAGATAAGAGGAACCTTCTCAATTACTGAGCCAAAATTTTGTAATGCACTATATTGCCCCTCCCAGAAAGAGCACATAGATTTGTAGTGATTGTGATGCTCTACGCTTAGGTCTTGTATGTATGCTTAGGAAGAAAGACAAAAGATGATAGTCCATGCATCATGATAACTCGATGTGCATAAGAAGCATTATACAACTCACATTTTGAGCTAAGAGTTGACGTTTTTCCTCTTAAGACTTGAAGAAACCCCTATTTTTATAGAACAAAGTATACACCAACTATGAGGGTTTTCTATGTGTTGTAGATCAAATGGAAAATTCAAAATGGGGCAGCCCATTGTAGTAGAACTACTCAATAATTACAATTGCGATATTTCTTACCATGCTGATAAAATGAATATTGTAGCTGATGATTGAGTATAAAAGAAAAGCCTTCACATATATGTACGCTGGGATTAACGTTACAAACAAGTCTTACAACTCAGATTGGAAAAATACAAGGCAAAGCCTTGAAGAAATAGAAGTCTAAAACTGACTGAATAGAGTTTACATATCTCGATATGAATATTTATATGAATTAGTATTAGACGAACGCATAAGTCTAAATGCTTAATTCATCATAGATTTCGTAAACGAATTCCCACAAACTAAGCACGACACTCTTTAGGTAATAATAAATTGATTAGTTCATTCTCTAACCATTAGGAAAAAGATAAGATGGAGTAAATAATTGATTCCTAACAAAAAGAATGCTAGAATAATCTTGTAAGGTAAATTGACAATTATGGTCCGGGACATAATTGTGAATTTACAGGTGCATTTGAACTCTAATATGGCTTTCTATGTCAAGGATTGGGTTAACTCTCCAAGAATCTATGAAATACTCGCCTACTATTGGCTTACCTTCTTTAAGCAATCATCTTCCAGTATTACAATCCCACCATTGGGAGTCTTATACGGAAACAGAAGTTTTCAACCATCACGTTACTAAGCTAAACTAGAGGGAAGTTGAGTTTTCATTATATTGGACTCTTTCGAATTCGCCAATCGAGCTGGTCCAATTGTGTGTAGGCTCGAATTACCTCCGACAATTAGTAGAATAAGTGACACGTTCCATGTATCAAATTTAAGGAAATGTCTATCTGAAAAATCGCTAATCATTCCTATCAATAAAAGTCCATGTGGACATCATGATTCGATTCATAGAAGAACCTACATAAGTTATGAATAAGAACATTCATAACCTTAGGCGAAATTTAAACAAGTTAGTCAAAGTCAAGTGGAATTCAAGACTTGGTCCTGAGTTCACTTGAGAATGTCTACAGTGTATGAAAAGAATATACATTCATCTATCTTTGGTATGATCAGACTCGGGTACTATCTTCTAAATTTTCGGGACGAAAATTCTTAAAGGAGGGGAGAATGTGACACCCGGCTAAAAATTAGCCTAAACCGAAATTAATATTATTGTGTTTACGTAAATAAAATAATATAATAAATAAATGATATTATCTTAGTCCAGAAACTCCAAAAATATTCGAGATATATTTAACTAACCTTGAAAAGGTTCAATTTTGTCGCATTGCGAACACTGCACAAAATGACCTCGGTGACGACTTAGAAACAAATAAAATCCTAAAAGTGTTTAAATGGTCTCGAAAAATTGAAATTTATATAAAAATATTAGAGATAGTATATAAACATAATTTTAGAAGGTTCTAATCGTGAAAGCTAGAAAAGTAAGTGTTCAAAAGACAATGTAGGACACTGTATGAACTCGAAACCAACCATCACCAAAATTAAGTTTCTTAGGCTTGTATTATCTAGACTTCAATATCGGTTCAAACCTAATAAAAATTATTAGAAACGGGATTCGTTTGATTAGCTAAAGTTCGTTAGACGTTAAAATGGAAACATAAGATTATTGTTTAAAAACCCACTAACCAACCCAACCCAAAACCTTGGCCCCTTGTTTTCTTCTTAAAACCGTCCAACATCCATCCTACTTCATTAGTCTTGATGACTCATTCTTGTTGTTGGATTACACTTGTCCCACCAATCACATAAACTAGACACATGGCACACCTCACTTTACATATAATCATTAACATTTATTTCACACTCCAACTCCCTTTCTTTCTTTCCTTTGAACCGTCCCATTACCCTTATATTCATACTTCACCATTTTCACCACCATGAAGAAAGGTTGATGAAAATGTTCAAGTCTAGGTGATTAGATATTATTTGAAGAATCAACTAGGAGCATTCTAGAAAGATTAAAGAATCCATCACAAGGAAACCCACTAATGAATCACCACCCTTTCATGTTTACAAACACTTAAGGTAAACCCACATTCGTGTATCCATGATTTCCTCAAGTTTGATATAAAAAGTTTGTTCTTGATGATTATATTTCACACAAACAAGAAGAAAATACATAAGATTTGAACTTGGGTGTTGAATATGTGTGATGTGTGTGTGAGCCGTGGGAGAGAGAGAGAGAAAAAAAGAAATAATGGATTTTTATGTTTTAGTTAAATGCTAAATTGTTAATTTTGATATTCTTGATCATTAATTGCTAATATTGATGTCTTTGTCATAAAACTTGTTACAAAATGGGTTTACATAAGTTAAAAAGAAAGGATGGGGGAGAGAGAGAGAGAAAGAAATCGTGAGAAAGAGGGAGAAAATGAAGTAATGGGTATTTAAGTTGGTTAATTGAATATGCATACTTGAAAGTTGGTTAATTAAATATGCATACTCGAAAGTTGGATATTTAAGTTTTGCTAGAGATGTTATTATTTAGTAATAGATATTTGTTCTTGTTGATAAATGATAATGAAATATTTGATTTATAATTTAAGGTACACTACCTGTTAATAAAAGGTTACTTGCATGCTAAGTTGTAGTAGGATGTATGCTAGATAAGAAATTTTATAAATGAAAGTTGATTAATGTATTTATTTGATGGTGTTCATGACGCTATGAGTAAGAATAAAATTAGATTATGAAGATGATATAAATGCTATTTGACTTATGTTAAATGATTAGTTTGTTGCATCACACATGATGAACATCACTTATGTTGGTTAACAATTGCTTACTTTAACTTGCTTAAAAATAAATAATTGTCTTAGATAACTAATTCTGGAAAATTTGGTGTTTTATAAGATTGAGGTGATCATATTTAATGCATAACGTGTTCAAAGTGTTTCGTATGAAGTTAATTTGAGAGTCAATAGCTTAAACGGTCGAAAAGTTCGACTTTTAACGTGAACCGACATGAGTTTTCGGAACTGTTTTAAAACAGCCCATAAAGTCATAAAATTCTTATATTTAACATAAGAAGTATAAGAATTCTTATATTTAACATAAGAAGTATAAGACAAGGGTCAAGATAGCAAAGCTTGAATCTACACGGTTCGTGTCGCGAAAACCGACACGAAACGTTAAACTTGAAGTTTTTAAGAAAACGGTAACTAAAATAAAATCGTATCATTTTTATTGAAAAACTAATAAAACTTGATCAAAATCTTATAAAAAGTTTTTTCTTTTATAATTTAAAACTCCAAGTTTTCGCTAAAAGATGACCGGTTCGCCGTTAAAACGCGAAACCGGCAAAACTGATAAAACGACACCATAATCATAATAAGAATAATACTTCAAATTTTATTTCAGAAACTAAAACATATTTATATAAATTTATATATATTATTACAATGGTTTGCTAGAATAATATAAAGAAGGATATTTGTTAATATTTATGTTTATTTGTATACATGTATATTTGGTAGTTGCTAATTAAGGTAAGTATATATAGGTTAGGGTCTTGCGTGCTTGTGTGAAAACGAAAAAAATTGGACTTAAACAAACTAAAATCGCCAACGGATTGTTCAAACTTGAACTAATAAAAAGATAAAAATAAATGTTAAAAGAACATTATAACGTTTGTGTGAAATATTTTAAGCTGAACAAACAGCTTGAAATATATAGTTAATAAATGTGTACCATATATATATATTAATAGGACACGAGCGTTATACGAACATCGGATTCAAAGGTGAGTTCTTCCTCTGAAAAGCATATTGTATATCTATATTCGTATTTATAAATATGTTTTGAAAGTGCATTATACTTTACAAATTGTCGTTATTGTGGGATGAATCAATTTGGTTAAATAACTGTTAACCAAATTGAGGGCACAGAAATGTTGGTAAATCTATCGGGGTGACGCCCCCCACTTCCATTTGCGTTGGGTTAAAAGTGGGAATATTTCGAGTATGGTACGTTTCGAGTTATCAAATTGGTAGTCATACACGCGTTGTATTCTTAGCTAGTTTACAACTAACGCTTTTTGTGCTTAAAGGTAAAAATGCGGGTTTCGTTATTGTGTTGTACCGTGTTAAGATCGGTATTGTTGGGAGTATAATGGCCGTACACCATTATATTCATGTGTTGTTTATATATAAATTGTTTATATTTATATGATAAGTTTTTCTCGGGAATAACTCACCAACATTCGTGTTGACCCAAATATTATTTTAATATGTTTTTCAGGTAATTAAATGAAGTATGGAAGTTTCGCGAAGAGTGCGGGAAAATAGTGACGTGTGTTTAAATGAAAAATGTTGATTTTATGTTGAACTTATAATTTGAATAAAAATAGTGTAATATGACACGTGTAATAACTCTGATGGTCAAATAAAGTTCAACCTTCGTTTGAAATATATACTTAAATGTAATTGGCTGAAACGACGTCTGTTACTACCCGAAAGACTTGGTCAAAGTCTTCCGCTGTTTAAATTAAGATTTTCGGGGTGTGACACATTGTCCACTATCTAACCTGCTCACTTTACTACTTAACCTCTTATTTACACCTACATCTTAGCCACTTTAATAACGAATAACGTTATGCCACTTAGCCACTTTAATAACGAATCACGTTATGCCACTTTGATAACGAATAACGTTATGCCACTTTGCCACTTTAATAACGAAGTCACGCATAGGCTTACCCTACCACGCACTATCGTCATGCCACTAACACCCTCACTAGACCCTTGCTACTTCTATCACGCCCTACCTCTACTTGTCTTTACAACACACTTTATATCATTACATCATTTACTTAATAACCAAGTCACATCACAACATTTACACACATTAATAACCACTTGGGGATCATTCTCGAATGACGGTACACGCAATATCCGAATATCGTTCGCGCACCGACTAACATCGCCTTCCCTGTCTACACGTGCAATATCCGAAGATCATTCACGCAATAAAAGACATCCATTCATAACATATATAAATATATCACATTAACATTATAGCATACACTTACCACTTAAGGTAAGTGTATTCACACTTCACAACGAGTATGCACACAGCCCCGAAAACATAACAAGGAAGTTGGGCTAGAAACTCACCAGAAATCAGTTGCTTCTTCCGCTAATGGTTATTCCTTCTCGAGCTGTGTGCGTCTAACTGTTTAATGATTGTAATAATAAATACTACTCTAGCCACTCTCATTGCTATTTAGTTAGTCTTACGCGTTTAAGCCGGTTTTACTTCATTGAATCATTACCCGGTTAGTTAATTGTTACTCGTTAATCCTTTAAAGATATCTTTCATAAATTATCAAAGTCCAAGGGCTATTATGTAATTATCTCATTCTTTTCTAAGTCCAGGGACTGTTCTATCATTCTGCCAAACTTCTAGGTTGTTAACCAGTCCCTAACGAATTGGACTATATAACGAACCAGTCCTCATAACGAAGTGGACCTTATAACGAACTGGTCATCATAACGAATTGGACCTCATTCGTATGGTTTGGTTAACGAATTGAACTTCATAGCGAACTGAACCCATAAAAGAACTGAACCCTTAACGAACTGGGGTTCATTCGTCAGTTCTCCCTTAACGAACTGCTTAGCGAATTGGACTTAGCTCGTCATTCACTCCCTTAACGAACTACCTCTAGTTCGTTATCCCATCTTAACGAAATGTTTCCAATTCGTCATCTCGGCTTAACGAATGGGCATAACGAATTACTTGCTAATTCGTTATGTCTTCGTTAACGAATCAGAGTTAATTCGTTACACTCCCGCTAACGAACTAGGGTTAGGTCAGAACATTCCTTAACACCACTTAACCTCGTACCAGCCGACTCTGGCGCCGCATTCGCCGAAAGACCGGGATCTCACCGGAAAAGTGAGATATCGCTCGTTTCACCACTGTTTTCACCGTTTTTCATCCCGTTCGATCCAGATTAGAGCTAAGGTGATCCCTAAGCTCATCTTAGGTTCGTTTTATACCCGATTCCACCCGGGTCTCGTGACTTCAACGGTTTAACGGTGTCGGCTCGTCGTTTCGTGACGAAATCTAACGGGTTTGGATCTCTACAATATCATACTATCATTACCTCGGGTCGGAATCGATTCTTCTTTTTGGTTTCGGCTAGAGAGAGAAAGTAGGATGAGAGAGAGCTAAGTGTGTGTTTTGGGTGGTGTATGGAATATGTGTAAATGAATGATTTAGGCATAATGAAGGTATTTATATGATGGGTCATGGGCTTGAGCCCATGGTCTATCTTCCTTCCATTTTCACCCAAGTCCATTACCCATATTACTTAACCCAACATAAGCCCGACTCGTATTAACCCCTACTTAATCTTATTATTTTCCCACTAACCCGAGTAAACCTTTCTCACTAATATTAAATAATATAATTAATATTACTTTTGAAATTTTGGAATGTTACATCTCTCAACAAACACACTTCACATATCATATCCAATCACCTATAATATATCAGAGAACTAGATCCTTAAAGTATGATTTGAAATCAATTCGTCCTTAATAGGTTTCTCAATATTTACAAAAAATTATTTTGAACCCTGCGCTTTGACTTAATGACTTATTGGCCCTTAAACTTTCAAAATTACTATATTTGACACAAAAATATCGATCAGGATGACACACAAAAATGAGAATGCAGTTGCAACAAGAGCGAATGAAGCGCCTGATATTATGTCAATTATTAATATTGTGACACCCGGTAATTTCCCAACCCTATAAACTAAGTAATCAACCTAATAATTGGGTGATTGTGAATATTAAGCGCGCTATGTTAGAATCAGCGCGGGCAATTGTTATGTTCGCCCTGCGCGAGCGCGCTATGTTAGAATCAGCGCGGGCAATTGTTATGTTCGCCCTGCGCGAGCGCGCTATGTTAGAATCAGCGCGGGCACGTTATGTGCGCCCTGCGCGAGCGCGCGATGTAAGAACCAGCGTGGGCATATGTTATATGCGCCATGCGCGAATGTTTTGGCTTTATGTTTTCATGTAACTTAACTTTATGTTGTCTAAGGGGTTGACCGTCCCGCATGATGCTAAGGCGGGTGCATCCCAAAACGTTTATGCGCATGCGGAAAGGGAACTAACCTCCCCGCATGGCGGGAACATTGAGAGCTAGTTTGTCTGAAGCTCCAAGATGGAATTGACTTCAACATGACTGATCACTATGTTGAAATACCAAGACCACCTGGAGAATCTACAAATGAAACTCAATGTCCCTAACTGCGAGAAGGTTACGCACCTACCCGCAGCAAAGAAATGTCCTTCACGCAGAAAGCTATGCGCACAAAGTTATACGCGCAGAACACTTAGCCTAATCTCCAGATTTAAGGGGGGGATTATTCCCGCCCAAAAGGAAACAGTAGCGTGTTTCAGAAATTTCTACTTTTTAACTGTACACTGACAAAAGCACTTGAAAAAGCACACTGTAACATGAAAAGTCAACTGTCAGCCACCCTACTCCCACCAACCACAGACCTGCATGCCCTGTCCAAATCAAATCAGAATCTTTTATCCACTCCTCCACTTTTAAATAAATAATAATAATTTCCATACTTTATCATCATTACACCTAGATATGAAAAGATTACAATCCCCTAAAGCAAGGGATTGTGTTTCCTTGAGTTTGCCTATAAATATGTAACCTAAATTATCACCCAAAACACACTTCAAACTTCTCTCTTAAGAACTGCAAACTTGCACTAATCATCTCCCAAGCATCCGTTATTTTCAATTCCGTTCCTGTTACTAGGTAAGCCGAGATTATAACCTTGAGATCTACTTTCCAACCCTTATATTCTCCTATTTCTTATATACATCTTGTTATTTAATCGTATTCTAGACCTTCAATTCAAAGGCCAACACCAAGAAAACCCGAATCTCGATTAATCCCTTAACAAGAACCACAGGTGAGTCTCACAGCCCCTATTTTCACTGTTTTCACTATTTTTAAACTGTTTTCGGGGCGAGGGACACGTACCTAAATTATGTTTTATCATGATACTCTTACAAGCAATGCAAGCAATTATGTGTTTAAATAATGTTTCATTATGGTATATTTACGAGCAATATCTATGGTTTTCGATATGAGTGCGCAAGATACGAGTAAGTGATCACTTAACCATTGGAACTCTAAGGATAGGGACTGCTGGTTTGATCAACCCACTCGTAGGGGTCGCACCTCTTTGCATGGACGAGTGCCTAGTATGGTCATGGGGCAGTACTATGGGATTGAGCCCGCTCGTAGGGGTCGCACCTCTTTGCGTGGACGAGCGCCTTGTTTTCCGGCACAACGTCCGCGCGTAACCCGCGGGACGGTATTATTCGCTCGTAGTGGCAGCGCCACTTTGCATAGACGAGCACGGTTCTCAGAAATGTTCGCGCGTAACCCGCGGGACGGTATTACATTATTTTAGCTCATAGTGGCAGCGCCACTTTGCATGGACGAGCACGTTTTCCAGAAACGTTCGCGCGTAACCCGCGGAACGGTCCTATCAGAAATATGTTGTCATATCTATGTTTTCATACGGTTTATCAAGCATATGTTTAGACATGAAATCAGAAATGTGTTTTAATATGATTTTCGCCAAGACTATGACGCGATACGATTTATCAAGTTACTAAAACTTGTGAACTCACTCAGTTTATACTGATTCAAATGTTTTACGTGTCTTTCAGGAAATAACTAGATAGCGCATGGAGTCACACTTAGAGCACCTCACGCTGAACATCTAAAACTAGCTTTTTGGAAGATTTTAGTTCTATCCCTTCGATGCGCGCGGTTGTTCCCGCCGCGCAAGGGGATATGGCGTGGAAATCTTCAACAGTTTTCATACTTGGATGTTTTTATGTAATTTTTAAACAATGTAATGTATTTGTATTAAACGTTTCATGCGAAATGAAAATCTTACTTTGAATGTTTGCAATGGCCCGTGCTTAATTATCAATCCCCACTCGCGCGCGCCCGGCTGTTTCCGCCGTTTAGGGCCGGGTGTGACAGATTGGTATCAGAGCACTGGTTATAGCGAACTAGGAAAAGAAGTTTTAACCTAGACTATAACCGTTGGGGAATCGCATGAAATATTTTTCAAAGAAAATATTTTCAAAAGAAACTATACACACACTTAGGAACACGGGTCACACAGTGTCTAGTGAATAAAGATAAAGAACATTATGTGCTCAGAGTACATGCGCTAAGTTTGATATATTTTCACTCTTTTAAAGCGAGAATGCCTCCAACTAGAGCCAAGGGAATTACCATGACACCCGAGGAACTCGCGGAAATAATCGCGCAAGCGATCGCAACTCATGAGGCCAGCAAGGCCGAATCAAGTCAGGGTCGTCAGAACGAGACCCCAGAACCCGAATCAGGAGCCTTGGACAAAGGGTGCTCCTATAAGACATTTATGGCCTGTAGGCCTTGGCCATTCAAGGGTACCGAAGGGGCCATTGGGCTCTACAACTGGATTAACAAGATGGAGACAGTTCTCTCCATTAGCGGATGTAGTGAGAACCAGAAGGTCCTTTACGCGACCTGCATGTTCCAAGAAGCAGCTTCGTCTTGGTGGAAGCTTCAAGTGAAGACTTTGGGGCGAGAAGTTGCTCTTCACAAGACCTAGGAAGAACTGAAGGAAATGATGATGAGAAAGTTCTGCTCTCGCGCAGAAATTCAGAGTCTGCAGCAGGAATTCTGGAACCACACCATGGTAGGAACGGATATCGACGCCTACAACAACCGGTTCAACGAGCTTTGCCAGTTGGTGCCAGACATGGCAAACACGGAGGAAAAGAAGATCGAGAGATATATCTTTGGGTTACCTCCTGTTGTTAGGGTTCCGCTCAACGTCGCAGCGCCTCCAACCATTGATGAGGCGGTAGCGCGGGCCATCACCCTTACAAGGGATACGGTCCGTGCGGGTATGTTGACTACGCGCGGAAACGAGCAGCGAACCTCTGACTCCAAGAGGAAATGGAACTCTCACCACCGAGGGTCCGACTCCAAGCAGCCACCGTTCAAGAAGCAGGAAAGCGCAAGGGTTTACGCGATCCAAGCCGCGGAGCCATCAAGGAGAGGATACAGCGGGCCTCGCCCATGGTGCAGCAAATGCAAGTATCACCACGAGGGTGAATGCGCAAGAATCGAATGCGCCAAATGTGGCAGACCAGGGCACAAGACGATGAATTGCCGTATCAGAGAAGCTGGAGCGAGCGACAACTGCTACGCATGCGGGAAGCCAGGGCATTTTAGTCGGGATTGCCCGCAAAAGGGAAACCAAGCTCGCGGGAGAGCTTTTGTGATCGGTGCGGGCGAAGCTAAAGAAGAGCCGAATGTGGTAACCGGTACGTTTTTGCTTAACGGCCATTTTGCATCTGTCTTATTTGATACTGGCGCTGACCTTAGTTTTATATCCGCTGAGTTTAAAAACTCCCTAGGCCTAGCAACCAGTAGGCTAGACACACCTTATACTATAGAACTAGCCAATGGTAGGCAGTTATGCGCGAACGAAAGAACTGAACAATGTGTAATAGTCATGGGAGGTCACGGGTTCAATATTAACTTGTTGCCAATAGACTTGGGAAGTTTTGATATTGTGGTAGGTATGGATTGGTTAGTCGAGAACCACGCAGAGGTTATTTGCCATGAGAAGCAGGTTCGAATCCCACTGTTGAACGAAGAAACCTTGGTGATTCAAGGAGAAAGAAGGGGAGTTGCGACGAAACTGATTTCGTGCCTAAAGGCGCGCAAGTGCCTAAGGAAAGGGTGCTACGCCTTCCTGGCGCATGTAGTAGAGAAGAAAGGAGATGAGCGAAGAATTGAAGACTTACCAGTAGTGCGCGAATTTCCAGAAGTTTTTCCTGAAGATTTGCCCGGATTACCGCCGCCACGACAAGTCGAATTTCGTATTGATTTAGTCCCAGGAGCTGCGCCAGTAGCTCGAGCGCCTTATCGATTAGCTCCATCTGAGATGCAAGAGCTATCCAATCAGTTACAGGAACTATTGGATAAGGGTTTCATACGCCCAAGCTTTTCACCTTGGGGAGCTCCAGTACTGTTTGTTAAGAAGAAGGATGGTTCCTTCCGGATGTGTATTGACTACAGGGAGCTGAACAAGCTGACAGTCAAGAATCGGTACCCCTTACCGAGGATTGACGACTTATTTGACCAGTTGCAGGGATCCAGTTATTATTCGAAGATAGATCTACGGTCAGGATACCACCAACTTAGGGTCCATGAGGAAGATGTGCCGAAAACAGCCTTCCGAACTAGATACGGCCATTATGAGTTCTTAGTGATGCCTTTCGGGCTAACTAATGCGCCGGCTGTATTCATGGATCTGATGAACCGCGTGTGCAAACCAATTGGACTGAGCTTGTGATTGTGTTTATAGATGATATTATGATTTACTCTCGGACCAAGGCCGAGCATGAGCAACACCTGAGATTGATTTTGGAATTGTTGAGGAAAGAAAAGTTGTATGCGAAGTTTTCCAAGTGTGAGTTTTGGCTTAGAGAAGTTCACTTTCTCGGTCACGTTGTAAACGAGAAAGGAATACACGTCGATCCTTCCAAAGTCAAGGCCATCGAAAACTGGGAAGCGCCAAAAACCCCAACTGAGGTGAGGCAATTCCTAGGACTAGCTGGCTACTATCGACGCTTCATTGAGAACTTCTCCAAGATAGCTCTACCACTGACCGCGCTAACTCAGAAAGACAAGAAGTTTGTTTGGGGCGAAAATCAGGAAGCAGCATTTCAAATGTTAAAACAGAAGTTATGTAGTGCGCCAATTTTGTCTCTGCCCGAGGGGACGGATGACATCGTCGTTTACTGCGACGCTTCACATCAGGGACTCGGATGTGTCCTTATGCAGCGAGACAAAGTCATAGCGTATTCCTCGCGCCAACTCAAGACCAATGAAAAGAACTACACAACGCATGATCTGGAACTTGGAGCGGTTGTCTTCGCGCTAAAGATTTGGCGCCATTACCTCTATGGTACAAAGTGTATAATCTTTACGGATCACAAGAGCCTTCAACATATATTTGATCAAAAGGATTTAAACATGAGGCAACGAAGATGGGTGGAGTTGTTGAATGATTATGATTGTGAAATTAAGTACCACCCTGGAAAGGCGAATGTGGTAGCAGACGCGCTAAGTAGGAAGGAGCGAATAAAAACGCTACGAGTCAAGGCTCTAAGGTTGACCATTCGCGCAGATCTCTCTACCCGCATCCGAGACGCTCAGCAAGAAGCCTTGAAACCAGAGTTTGTTAAAAACGAATCCCTTGGGGGTATGATTAAGGATTTGGAGCTCAAAGAGAACGACACTCGATATTTTGCTAACCGCATATGGGTCCCTCTCAAGGGAGGATTGCGCGAGCAAGTATTAAACGAAGCTCACAAGACGCGGTATTCCGTACATCCTGGCGCAGACAAGATGTACCAAGATGTTAAAGTGCTGTATTGGTGGCCCAATCTTAAAGGCGCCATCGCGACGTATGTCAGTAAGTGCCTGACGTGTTCGAAGGTGAAGGCTGAATACCAGAAACCATCAGGGTTGCTTCAACAGCCAGAAATTCCCATGTGGAAGTGGGAACAAATCTCTATGGACTTCATTACCAAACTGCCAAGGACACCTGGGGGTTACGACACGATCTGGGTTATTGTAGATCGGCTAACTGAGTCAGCGCACTTCCTGCCGATCAAGGAAACCGACAAGATGGAAAAGTTAGCCCGATTGTATATTCGAGAAGTAGTTTCAAAACATGGAGTCCCAGTGTCCATCATTTCTGATAGAGATAGTCGGTTCACCTCAAGGTTTTGGAGATCGTTACAAGGGGCTTTAGGTACTCGTCTTGACATGAGTACGGCATATCATCCCCAAACGGATGGGCAAAGCGAGCGAACAATCCAGACATTGGAAGATATGCTACGCGCGTGCGCAATCGATTTCGGAGGTAGCTGGGATACTCACCTCCCATTGGTTGAATTTTCTTACAACAACAGTTATCACACAAGCCTCAAGGCTGCGCCGTTTGAAGCTTTGTATGGGCGCAAGTGTAGATCCCCACTGTGCTGGGCTGAAGTGGGTGACAAGCAAATGACTGGTCCAGAATTGATCCAAGAAACAACAGACAAGATTTTTCAGATACGGGATCGCCTTAAGACAGCGCGCGACAGACAGAAGAGCTACGCAGATGTGCGAAGGAAACCGTTGGAGTTTCAAGTAGGGGATAGAGTACTTTTGAAAGTCTCTCCATGGAAAGGAGTCCCCCGTTTCGGCAAGCGAGGAAAGTTGAATCCGCGCTACATTGGACCATTTGAGATCCTGGAAAGGATCGGTCCGGTTGCTTATAAACTCCGTTTACCCGCCGAACTCAGTGGAGTTCATGATACGTTCCATGTATCCAACCTCAAAAAGTGCTTATCTGACGAAACGTTGATTTTGCCGTTGGAAGAGATTCACATCGACAAACAACTACACTTCGTAGAAGAGCCTCTAGCCGTAACCGATTGGAAAGAACAAAAGTTACGCAGAAGCAGAATCAAGTTAGTAAAGGTTCAATGGAACTCAAGGCGTGGGCCTGAATTCACTTGGGAAAGAGAAGACCAGATGCGCATGAAATACCCACACCTCTTTCAGAGCATGGCTTCTGCCAGCGACGTCTCCTAAATTTCGGGACGAAATTCTCTTAACAGGGGGAAAATGTGACACCCGGTAATTTCCCAACCCTATAAACTAAGTAATCAACCTAATAATTGGGTGATTGTGAATATTAAGCGCGCTATGTTAGAATCAGCGCGGGCAATTGTTATGTTCGCCCTGCGCGAGCCCGCGATGTAAGAACCAGCGTGGGCATATGTTATATGCGCCATGCGCGAATGTTTTGGCTTTATGTTTTCATGTAACTTAACTTTATGTTGTCTAATGGGTTGACCGTCCCGCATGATGCTAAGGCGGGTGCATCCCAAAACGTTTATGCGCATGCGGAAAGGGAACTAACCTCCCCGCATGGCGGGAACATTGAGAGCTAGTTTGTCTGAAGCTCCAAGATGGAATTGACTTCAACATGACTGATCACTATGTTGAAATACCAAGACCACCTGGAGAATCTACAAATGAAACTCAATGTCCCTAACTGCGAGAAGGTTACGCACCTACCCGCAGCAAAGAAATGTCCTTCACGCAGAAAGCTATGCGCACAAAGTTATACGCGCAGAACACTTAGCCTAATCTCCAGATTTAAGGGGGGGATTATTCCCGCCCAAAAGGAAACAGTAGCGTGTTTCAGAAATTTCTACTTTTTAACTGTACACTGACAAAAGCACCTGAAAAAGCACACTGTAACATGAAAAGTCAACTGTCAGCCACCCTATTCCCACCAACCACAGACCTGCATGCCCTGTCCAAATCAAATCAGAATCTTTTATCCACTCCTCCACTTTTAAATAAATAATAATAATTTCCATACTTTATCATCATTACACCTAGATATGAAAAGATTACAATCCCCTAAAGCAAGGGATTGTGTTTCCTTGAGTTTGCCTATAAATATGTAACCTAAATTATCACCCAAAACACACTTCAAACTTCTCTCTTAAGAACTGCAAACTTGCACTAATCATCTCCCAAGCATCCGTTATTTTCAATTCCGTTCCTGTTACTAGGTAAGCCGAGATTATAACCTTGAGATCTACTTTCCAACCCTTATATTCTCCTATTTCTTATATACATCTTGTTATTTAATCGTATTCTAGACCTTCAATTCAAAGGCCAACACCAAGAAAACCCGAATCTCGATTAATCCCTTAACAAGAACCACAGGTGAGTCTCACAGCCCCTACTTTCACTGTTTTCACTATTTTTAAACTGTTTTCGGGGCGAGGGACACGTACCTAAATTATGTTTTATCATGATACTCTTACAAGCAATGCAAGCAATTATGTGTTTAAATAATGTTTCATTATGGTATATTTACGAGCAATATCTATGGTTTTCGATATGAGTGCGCAAGATACGAGTAAGTGATCACTTAACCATTGGAACTCTAAGGATAGGGACTGCTGGTTTGATCAACCCACTCGTAGGGGTCGCACCTCTTTGCATGGACGAGTGCCTAGTATGGTCATGGGGCAGTACTATGGGATTGAGCCCGCTCGTAGGGGTCGCACCTCTTTGCGTGGACGAGCGCCTTGTTTTCCGGCACAACGTCCGCGCGTAACCCGCGGGACGGTATTATTCGCTCGTAGTGGCAGCGCCACTTTGCATAGACGAGCACGGTTCTCAGAAATGTTCCGCGCGTAACCCGCGGGACGGTATTACATTATTTTAGCTCGTAGTGGCAGCGCCACTTTGCATGGACGAGCACGTTTTCCAGAAACGTTCGCGCGTAACCCGCGGAACGGTCCTATCAGAAATATGTTGTCAGATCTATGTTTTCATACGGTTTATCAAGCATATGTTTAGACATGAAATCAGAAATGTGTTTTAATATGATTTTCGCCAAGACTATGACGCGATACGATTTATCAAGTTACTAAAACTTGTGAACTCACTCAGTTTATACTGATTCAAATGTTTTACGTGTCTTTCAGGAAATAACTAGATAGCGCATGGAGTCACACTTAGAGCACCTCACGCTGAACATCTAAAACTAGCTTTTTGGAAGATTTTAGTTCTATCCCTTCGATGCGCGCGGTTGTTCCCGCCGCGCAAGGGGATATGGCGTGGAAATCTTCAACAGTTTTCATACTTGGATGTTTTTATGTAATTTTTAAACAATGTAATGTATTTGTATTAAACGTTTCATGCGAAATGAAAATCTTACTTTGAATGTTTGCAATGGCCCGTGCTTAATTATCAATCCCCACTCGCGCGCGCCCGGCTGTTTCCGCCGTTTAGGGCCGGGTGTGACAAATATTAAGTCATTAAAAGTTATTTTAGGTCTTTCAATACTGCATTGAATACAAACATCAATTAAGAAATGTATACATCTATTCTATCTATTCTAATAAAGTAAAACATTTGTCGACATATGGCAGCCAGATATTGATTCTAGCTATTAAAATACCGCCAAAACCATTCGTCTTTTTATTCTGGTCCAGTAACCCGATTTAGATCCATAGGCTTAATATTCCGAATCTACTTAAACAAAAAACATTTCTCTGCATTGGATCCTTGGGTTTAGTTCCATGGTTGAAGATCTTTTCCTAACCCTAATAATCTATGGACTCTTCTTCTCAATTATTCTCTTTTGTATCTGTATTTAGGTTTTGAAAAAGAGGTATTTGCCCTATTATATGATTACTTATTTGTATGAACATTCATCCTCCATATAGATACATATCTCTTGAAAACCGCGTTATTAGGTTGTTAGCTGTTATAAATAGCATATATTTCATCTTCTATTTCGCTCTTCAATCTCTGAATTATGTGATTTTGTTCGATTGCACACAGTTTTCGAAATCGTCTATTCGATAGACTGCCTTCGAAGCTAAGTACCTGACTCCATGCAATCAAATCGAGTACATCAACATAAATATGTTGATCGGATTAAGCATTACGGATGTTTGCCTTTAAGTTGTTAATCGTATGGTGTTTATTTTTGTGTAATGTTTGATTTCGTTTATAAGTGGAGTAGGAATTACCAGGTGTGTGCAAGATAGCCATTAGCATGGACTATATTCTTTTGTTATGTTGATTGCTACTCAATATTCTTTTTTGGATTCTGTTTTATTTTTGAGTTTTATTTCGTTTAATGGGTTATCTTGATTGAGGTTTTGTTAAATTCAAATTTTTTGTAATGTTTTTGTGTGATGTGTTATTCAGAGAAATCGAGTATGTGGGTTTTTGGTGACGGGTACAAATAGGTTCGGGGTTAGTTGGCTACATGTTTGAGTAAAATGAGTTCATGTCAAAACTGGTCATTTAAAAAAAATGCTAGTTTGGTTCGGGCCAAAATGAGTTTTAAGTAAAATCAGTTTAGGCCAAAATGAGTCGTTTCAAAAGACTTTCAATTTGATTTAGGCACCAATGAGTCCACGGTCAGAACGGGTTCTAAGCAAAATTAGCTTATGTCAAAACTGGTTATTTAAAAAAGGGGCAACTTCATAAAATAGTAACCAAGTTTCGGAAGTGTTTTAATTAGGTCACTCAACTTTAAAAAGTGTTTCAATTAAGTCACTCAATTTTCATATTTTATTAAATAAAGGTTTTAACATGATTTTTAGCGTTTTTCTTTTCTATTTCACATAGGAAATCTTTTTATCTTTTTTATGTTGACATTGAGTGGCTACGTAAATTTTATTTTTTATTTTTGAATTATAAAGTAATTAACGTTTTTTAATTTTGTTTAATTATAACTACATATATTGCAAATTCCAACCTCCACATCTTATCCTCCATTTCTTTTTAACGCACACAAAAATCGGTGAGACTCGATTTGAAGATTTAGTGACCCAATTTGGGAAAAAATATGCACAAGTGACCTAATTAAAACACTTTTAAAAGTTGGTTACTATTCTAGCTATGAGATATTCTTAAAAGACAATTTGGGTTGGGTCAAAACTTGTTTGGAGTAAAATGAGTTTATGTAAAAAATGGTAGTTTTTAAGAAAATGTAAATTTGATTAGGATCAAAACAGGTTCATTTTATAAGAAAATCAATTTGGTTCGGGTAAAAATAAAGCCTCCTTGAAATTAGTTGATGGTTTGAACATTGAACCTTCAAAGATTCATTTTTGGAGCTTTAGCTGCAAATGATGTACATTTTTTTAATGGTTTTGATATAAAGTATATATCTGAAAAAAGTCTTAAATTGTATAAATTTTTTTAAATTAAACACATTTTTTATCGTTGGATTGAATGAATTTTAACTCAAAGTCGAATTACATTGTTAATTACCGTTGTTAGCAGTATGTTTAGATGTATTTAGTTATAAGTAGTATACATAATCAGTATTTTGAAAAGTAAAAAATTGGAGAACTCACGAATGGTTGTGCTCAAAAGATGTTTGTTTATGCGTTCATAATACACCACCACAGCTGTATGGATTAATCATCTCATACACGTGTTTTAAAATCGATAGCATGTATGATGTTCTTTTTGTTTTCATCAAAGGATTTTTTTTATTTTGATTATATTGTATTTTAAACATTGACTCATCTCGTGTAATACACGGGTTCTAAAGCTAGAATCTAATAAAAAAAATAATTATAGACACGTGTCGCTTTATTGTTAAACCTCATAATTTTTTCCCTTTTTAAACTAATAACTCTGTCATAGATTAATAATTATTTACTTTACTTTTAAATTTTACTAGGTTATTGACCCGTGGACACCACGGGTGGAAAAATATATATCATGTGACATCCACACATTTTTAGCATCAACTGATATATAAATTATGTAAACACATAACATTCAACTAAAATAACATCCATTTTACAATTATTAAATTAATAAATAGTTCCTTATAAACCACATTTGTAGTTTTATTTGTAGCTTTACCTTCCTTGTTTAATATAAACATTTTAACCCTATCTTTACTCTTCACTCGTAATAAAGCCCATATAGTTGACCATGTGTTGACACTGGTTGTGGCAGGTATAAGCCAACTCTTGTTAATGATTGGCCTTAATTTTTATTAATGATCATTGCAAAACAAACCACAACAGAACTGTATTTGTTTCAATATGAACGGCAGTTTCTTATCTGAAGGAGTTAGACCACTACGAGTTATATAAGTGCGAAACCCAATGTTAGTACCTGAAATAACCTTTACTTCGATAAAACGTCTCCCCAAGTTAATTAATTGTAATATGGTTCTGTTGCATAAACCGTTCTTCTGATCAATATTCCTTAGTAACATTATTGGCACATCAACTTTTAGAACCAATATATGATTAGGCATATCAGACATCTTTAAACCATTTAGAAAATCCGGTGAGTGTAATGCTGGATCGAAACCAGGACCAACACTATCAGACTTGTCTATACTATCAGAACTGAGATATTCAACTTCTTCTCCGGGAAACAAAGACAAAAATTTGTCATTAATATCGTGGACAACCTCATTTAAAGGTGAAAGTATGGCCCTTTCTTGAAAATATGAAATATCATTACATTTTTTCAATAATGATGGATATACAAAATCAATCAGATCAGAAATAGGATCAGATGAATCACCAATTAAAATATCATTTGGTATATCTATAATGGCGTTGTTGTATTTATAAATAATGAAATGTAAATGTTGTATTTATAAATAAATGATAATTTTACATGAATTATAAGACATCATAACTTATTTGAATCAAATACAAAAACATACAAAGACTAACAATGATAAATGAAAAAATAAAATATTTTATAACTTATATCATGAGTACAATAATAAACACACAAAGAAATTAGTCTTCAAATTAACAAAACAATTTTTTACAATTTTGATTCAACAAAACTTCTATCTCAATGTTGATTCAAAAGATGAACTTTATCTAAGACATTTATTACACATCAATAACTGTAACGTTTATTATTCTAAGATAGTAATCGTGTTTATTTATATATCAATTTAAATATTTGTTGCACATCAATGTTAAAAGATAAACAATATTTAAGACATTTCTTTTTATAAGTATATTTTAAAATTATGTTACAAAACAAATTGTTATGACAATCTAAAACCTAAATTTAGTCTTTCATAATACTATAATTAATTGATCTTCAAAATAAAGTTTTAATCAATATTCAGTAACATATTAATTTTCATTCAAGTATAGTTGACATATAGTTGATTCCTAATATATATAATTTAGGAAATTATGCAAAGCTTTCTCATCCATTTTTTTATAACTTCTTTATGGATAAATTATGATAAATAATTATTGAATACATATAAAATAATAATCTAATATTGTTTTAATAGATTGTGCTCTTTAGCTTTTATGCTTCTTTCATTGTGTATCCGTTTAACCCGTTTTCTTTGTAGCTGTATTTTTTTTACCCATTTAGACAAATTGCATCTACTCGGGAGATTAAAATTTTCGCCATATTTCGTACATGCTAATTTGGTGGTGATGAAAATATAAATTTGATTTTGTTAAAACTTAAACCTAGAAATAATTAAAAAAATGTTTTTCATTATGGGAATAATATGAATAAACTAAGAAAACATTTCATGTTCACTAATGGTTATTTACAGAGTAAAATGTATAAATTAAGGAGAAAACATGTTTTTTTAGCAACCATTATTTGTTTGAAAATTATGTTAAAATCATTTTATGCATTATTTTTAGGTGTTTAAAAATATAAGATTTAATGTAAATTAATGTTTGTCAACTTAAGAATTTATTTGAAGTCAAAACTTATATTAGGTTAAAAAAGTATTATCATTTTGTACAATAAAAATAGTGACTAAAATACGAATTAAAACATAATTTAGTAGAAGATGTATATGAAATATGGCTGATGACTATTAAAGAAACTTTATAATTAATTTTATTTAAACGGATATAAGTTGAAAGTTACAAATAATTTTTAATTCTAGTTAGGAATAAGGAATTGATATATTTTGATATCATAATTAAAAGTGTAACAATTACTAAATAAATAAATATTTAATACGAATCAATTTTTTAAGTAATTGTATTTAGTATAACGATAATTTTGGTAATACGATTGAGATATAAAACGAATATTGATTTTTGACTCTAAAAATAATGGTTTTTTAATATATAAAATATTATAACAATATAAAGTTAGTTAATTTGATAATAATGATGGAATAACAAAATGGTTAAGATACATAAATTCAGGCAGTCAATTGATGCTATTTTTAGGCATATGCATCTTGACATTTAGATATAATTATAAATTGTCAAATAAAACAATGTAAACTTTCTAAGATTGGAAAGTATCAAAATATTTTAAATGTCAATGAGAATTGGTTAAATAATGTTTGCTGAGTTTGAGATACGGCTACAAACAGATTATATTGCTAGAATTTGACAGATTATAATTGTATATGAACAAAAACATATAATTATATAAAAACTGTAATCAATAAATATACAAATTGTTATAAAAGAATTTTTATTTTAACTTTTGTATAAGAAATATTCGATAACTTTTTTTGCTAGATCTATTAAATCCAATGTTAGAGTTCACTTTTATAAATAAAAAAAATTATTAGTAAACTTCAAAAAAAAATATTTAGTACAGTTTTATTGTAATAAGTAAACTTCAAACAAATTGATTTTTTTATTTTTGTAATATTAAAATGGGGGTTTATTTTATATATTAATTTTGACATTTAATTTGTAAAAGTTTGTATTTAATTTGTAAATTTCGAATTTAATCGGTTATAGAAAATATGGGGGTTTTACTAAAGGTATGAATCTTGAAAGTTAGACATAATTAAAAAATGGTCAAATATAAAAAATAGGAATAATGGTTTAAATATGTTATGAATATTAACCATAAATTAAAGGTATTATATAAAAAACCGAATTAAATAAATGTACATTATAGTATATATTTTATTTTTGATATTTAGGAATAAATTTATTTATAGATTTAGTAGATATTGACATTAAAATCATAATAACTTGAAATATTTAGAAATGGTTATTAAAAATAATTTTTTTTTAGTTAAGACATTTATATTGAAATTTTATGAATTGGTCAAATTCGTTAAATTTCGGTTTTTGAATAACTGGTGAAAGTCAAACTATATAACACATTTTGTATACTTCTCATAAGTAGTTAAAATCCAAATTTAAATGGTGAATATCGGTTTATAAAATGTCATATTAAATGTGTATTATTTTAAAATGTTAAATACGGTAATATAGGAAAGTATAATAATGTTTTAACTTGCGTTGACATTAGTGATTTAATTGGAATTTGAACAACAACAACAATATAAGATTAATTATCTTACTATAACTAATTTAATGTATTATAGAATGGTCAATTAAATTTCATTTCCGGATTATATAATAATCAATTAAATTACGTGAATTGTGAAAAAAAAAATACATGAATAATAACAAAAATATACATTAACTTTAAACAAAAAATAAGACATCTTGTCAACAAATCCTCAATCCATTGTATCAAGTTGGGGACAATAACCTGAAATGATAAAAGTAACTATTAATATTAATATCACACAATAAATAAATTAACAATTATGGAAGATTTGAATTATGTGAACAAATGTAAACCTTACCGGAAAACAATATAACCTTACCGGAAAAACATTTAAATGTGTGTTAATACAAAATCGGTGAAAACCTAACCACTAAATATAAAAACCTTCACAACCCAATAATTAGTACAAAATTGTGTGAATAATATACTAAAATTGATAAATGTGTAATTTGGAATAAAAGTAAAAGTCCGGATTATGGTAAGATATTTATTTTTATGTAACAATACCATTTCATCTTGCAAAATCATCTCTATCGACCAATCTTCTCCGGGATTGTTATTGTCCTTGAGACGCCATAGTTTCAAAATAAGAACCTTGAAGACACAGTCGTTGTTAAACACATCCAATTGGTTCAACATTGTAATGTTTGTTGGCTACATCTTCCTGGTGGTGAAAAATTATAAATAAACAAACTATTAACTTTTGAACAATTATACTTTGAACCGAACAACTAAACAACAAAATGAATTATATAAGCATGACCAAACTATATACCTTACAGAAAAACAAATTTGTTTTTGCTAATTCCGGTATGATGGTGTGAAAATTATTGTGTGAAGTCAAAGTATTTATACATAAGTATTAGATGTTTGAATTTTTGAATAGGTGAATAAAGAAGGAATGTATAAATGTAATTAATTAAAAATCATAAAATTGGGGATTTTGAATTAGCTTGAAATATGGACGAAAATTAGGAGGTCTTTGATTACAGATTTTGAAATTTTGAAATATTTGAATTTAATGTTGTTAAATTATATTATTATACTACAATTACAATATAAAAAAAATTAATATGTTTAAATCTACACCATATTTCAACATAAAGCATAAAGATAGTAACTCACAAAATATGTTACTAATTTATTTTTTATTTATTACCATTAATAAAATTAATCATCAATTTAATAATTGCATAATAGATATAAGTTGTAGATTTATGATAATTTTAGAATCCCAATGATAATTTGTATAATGAATTTTATTTTTTATATTATCATCCCTAAAATTAGAATCATTATGATAATATTAGTTCTGTAATCATATGGTTGATTTGATGATTATGTTAAAATCATTCATACCACGTATAAATCATAATTGATTATAATTTTGAAATTTCGTAATTAAAGTAATCCTTAATCATATGATTGATTGTTCCTAATATAGAGAAATTTACTTGCAATTGATTACGGATTTCAAGTTTACTTGCAATTAATCTATCAAATATCATAAATCTAAAATTAAAACCCTTATTTATCAATTAATAATTTAAACAATTAAACATTAAGCAATAATAATAAAAAATAACAAACTGACATTTGATCGAACACCTGGTGGGAAGCCTAAATTAGTGTATGAAATCACATAAAAAAATACATATATAATTTCATGTGAATCAATATTCACAACATAATACCTGATGCTTTAAGTGATAGATAGAAACGTTGATGGTTTGTTAACACAGTCATGGGTTGTAACATCCTAAATATTCTAATATTTAATAAAGAGAGTTGCGTTAAATTGTCGTGTGTTAATAATTAATTAGTATTGAATAAAGAAAAGTCATGGACTTGGATTAATTAACGTGGATTAAAGGGGTAATGGACCTTAGGTCCATGGGCTTTAAGGGGTATAAATACCTCCTTAAACCATCATAAAACCCTAATCCTCATTTCATCTTTCCATATTTGCCTACACACTCAAAAACACACGCATACACTACACCATATACGGCGGCCGAGAGAGAGAGAGAGAGTGAGATCCAAGGCCAAGCAACGTGATTTTTGATAGATCGTTACTACATGAGATATATACAAGATCGATAGCTCGTAAGCAAGCTAACCTAGATCAAACGAGCACGTAAAGGTATGTCGTTTACCTTAAAGTTTACGTTTTTATTAACGTTTAACCTTGAAACTTAGAACGAGAATAGATCGGGTATAAATGAAACGTAAAGTTGCGAACTTGATGCTAAAACGAACCTAATGAACCCGCGAACATAAACGGTTCGTTTAAGATAAACCGTAGATCTTGTATGGAACGTTTTCGAACTTAAAGGTCTAAACTTTATGCGTTTTCGGGCCAAATAATATCCAAAACGACCATAGGAATGATTGCGGGTTGGTTAGATGTCATACCCAAGGATCTCACGTTGAACGATGATGATTATGGGGGGGATTAGGGACGAACAGTGGCTGCAGCTGGATAACTTTGCCGCAGCCAAGTTCGCTGCCGATTAACTTCGCCCCAGTATGTTCGCCAGCATATTCGCCTGCATGTTCGCCTAGCATGTTCGCTGAATAAGTTCGCCAAATTGTAACTTCGACTGGCATAAGTTCGCTTAAGGTTTAACTTCGCTTGCATATAAGTTCGCTAAATGTTAATTTCGCTTAATATTAAGTTCGCCAAAAGTTAAGTTCGCTGAGAAATGGATAAAAATCCTAGTGAAAAATGTGTTAAGACAGTTAATTTAAATAAAATTTTTCCAAGCTGACCTGGCAGCTTAACCCCAGCCAGGGGCTCTGCCCCTTGGACCCCGCTAGGGGCTGCCGACCCTAGAACCCCGCTGCCAGGGGCGTTGCCCCCGGATCCCCGTTCGTTGTGGGTCATATAAAGATAGAAATACGATACGAGTAGTAATAGTTAATTGATACGTGTAATTGTTATACAGTTAGTCGTGCACAGCTCAAGAAAGGGATTACCATAAACGGTGAATATAACCGACTTCAGGTGAGTTTCTAGCCCCACTTCCTTGTTATGTTTTCGGGGCTGTGTGCATACTCGATGTGAATGTTAATACACTTACCTTAAATGGTAAGTTTATGTCTTAATGACAAATGTGATTGCTATGAATGTATGCTTGACAGTACGTGAATGACCTTCGGGTATTGCACGTATTGTTAAGGCAAGTATATTGTAGTATGTATGTTATGTGTAAGGAAGTATGTACGACTATGATATGTATAATATTAAATGTATGGATATGATAATGGTGATGATAATGAAAGGTAAGGTAAGGTTAAAGGGTTGCATACCCTAATAATATATGCGAAGGTCAAAGGGGGTTGCATACCCTAATAATATATGCGAAGGTTAAATGGTTGCATACCCTAATAGTATATGCGAAGGTTAAAGGGTTGCATACCCTAATAATATATGTGAAGGTTAAAGGGTTGCATACCCTAATAATATATGCGAAGGTTAAAGGTGGCATACCCTAATAATATATGAGAAGGTTAAAGGGTTGCATACCCTAATAATATATGCGAAGGTTAAAGGGTTGCATACCCTAATAATATATGCGAAGGTTAAAGGGTGGCATACCCTAATAATATATGAGAAGGTTAAAGGGTTGCATACCCTAATAATATATGCGAAGGTTAAAGGGTTGCATACCCTAATAATATATGCGAAGGTTATAGGGCGAAATGCTCTTTATAACGTAAGGTATGAATATGAAAGGAAAAGAATAAGTAAGTAGGTATGTATGTATAAACGAAAGTATGAAAGCATGGGGTACGTATGAACGTATGTAAATATGAATATGTTGTATGATTAACTATAACTCACTCAGCGTAGCTGACTTTTAGTATGCACGCGAGTGAGTAGGATGAGACAGCTGGCTTGAAGGGAGACACATGGTGGATGAATAAAGAAGCTGGCATCTGAAGATTTAATCGTTAACGTTTGAACTAAAAGACATGTTTTAAGTTATGTTTTAAAGACAAGTTATGAATGGTTGTAACGACCATTGATGTTTTATGTTATTCCGCGAAGGTTTTAATTAACTCTGATATTTAGAACTGCGTTTATGAGTAAATCCAACGTCCAAAGTAAGGCACCGGTAACGGGGCCTTACATGAGGCCGAATTGTTGTAGTTAAACGTCCGGCTGGTGAACAGCTTCATCGACGGTGGACGATCAATTTGGTGGATAAATGAAATGAAGGTAGAGATCCATGGAAGAACAGGAGGGAGGGGTGAAAGATGGGATAATTGATTTGGGTTTAGAGTAAAATACATTATAATGAATAATGAAAAAGGAATAATATAAATGATATAAAATAATATTAATAATCAATAATCATTTAATAGAATTTATTGTCTAGTATTTTTATTTATTTTAGAATTTTTTTTATTCACATAAAAAATAGAGAAGTGGTAAAATAGAAAGTTTAAGAATCCACCAATAGGAAGAGACCATGTTGAGTTAAACTCATTTGTTTTAATAGTATATTTAGATTTATATTATATTTCTAACATAATTAACTTATGGGAAAATTCCCAAAATAGCCATTTCGATGAGAGAAAAATTGTTAAATAGTCCTAAATCCCTACACATTCCCAAAATAGCCCACCAAATTTGGACCGAGTCGACGAGATCTGGAGAAATCTTTACACCAATAAAATTCTAGCAAGTGTTAAACTTTTTGAAAATCCAACGGTTTTCTAAAAATGTTGGGGGACCAGCTCATATTTTCCATTAAATGAAAAAAAAAGTCTTTTCTGACGGTTTAATTATGTTTCCTAAATGATCCTCTCAACGTCCAAAAACTTGGAAAATTGTGCCTTCAAACTCATTCTTTCAAGACGCAATTCGGGTCAATTTGTACCAAGAAGACGAGCTATTAGTTTATTTCTTATGTGTTGAAATCTAGTCCACACCTTCAAAATTTATTTATAATCCGTTTACACCGACAATATATTATGATATTCTGTCTATTCCGACATGATCGTCCAAAGAATATACATGAGTTTATCTTCATATTCCCTTTCATACTACCCTAAACCATCCTCTCAAACCACCCTAAACCTTCAACTTTCATGGAATTTGAAAATGTTGTTTGTTATGGCGGTAATTGGCAAACCCACAATGGAAGCTATGATTATGTTCCAATAAACTATAAACAGGGATGAGGTGTTAGTCTTGCTTCAAACATCAACCATTCCAAGCTAATTGATTTACTTGAAGATCGTTTTAAGGTAACACACAATTCAAGATTATCATACAAGTTCTCATCGTACTCGTAATAGGATCCAATGAACCCGGGACCCATATCCCTAACCTCCACTTGATCACCCCTCTTAAACTTCATGATTTTGATTCAAGACTTAGAGTTGATGAAGAGATCGATGTGGATGAATTACTGAGGAAGATGATACATATAATGTAAATATGGACGAACACGTAAGATTGAACTACATAATCGTCTCCTTAATACAAATTAAAAAGATTTGTGTCTTGAAAGACAAATTTGTAAAGCACATTTTTCCATGTGTTCAAAATTTTTAGGGGTCAGATAAGAATCCTTAATAAACCGTTTGACAAGACAACTTTTAATATTAAGATTTAGTGAAGAAATATGGACGGATCCCTCAATATTTTCAAAAATATGATCTCTTTAGTACAAATTTACCAAATAAGTGTCTTGAATGACAAAATTAAATGACACATTTTTCCATGTGTTTAAAATTTGTAGGGGTCAGATAAGAAACCTAAATAATCAGTCTGGAAAGAAAACTTTGGAGAATAAGTTTTAGTGAAAAAATATTGACGGGTCCCTCAACATTTATAAATCTATGGTATACTTAGTATAAATTCACCCGAAATGCGTCTTGAAAGACTGAGTTTGAAGGCACAATTTCCCAAGTTTTTGGAAGTTGAGGGGATCTGATGTGCGAAAATATATATATAAATAAAACAATTCGCAACTAAGCTTTAAAAACCAAACAATCTATCCTAGTTCACACAAACGGCAAGTGTACCGATCGCGTATAGCACAGATAAGGAAAGTCCGGATATCGAACTCGAAGACACGTGAAAACGTTTATAATCACTAAACTCTAACCAAGACTCACCAAAATATTTAATTAATTTTTTTTTAGAATTTATTTAACTACCTAACTTAACTGAATGAAAACTTTTGACAAAACTTTGAAAACTTTGATTTAAATTCAATATATAAAGACGTTTACCTAGGAATGAATCATGTTGACAGAAATAACAAGACAATGGATTGAAAATATTCACGACACCGATTATAAAAGATGACACAACTAAAACTTGTTTAAGAAAATCAAATTACCTCTCAGTCTCTCTAACAAACTCTAACTTATTTTAGTTGATTTTAAAGAATAAACCGGAAAAACAGTTATTAACGTGTTCAAATGTCGACTCACCTCTCGGTCTCACCTACACACTAGCCTAATGGAAACGAATACTACGCAACCAAGGATAGAGGAACAATTTAACTTAACCCAAATTAAACCTACTAATTGCACATAAACACTTAAACTTGACAAGACAAAAACCCGCTCTCGCGCGGTCTTAATTCTAACAAGTAAAAGCAACGAGACAATATTACTTCTTATCACCTCTCGGTCTCAAAGAATGTGTATTTTAACTGATTTTAGATGATGATATTACCCACTTATCCCTACGGTTGTAAACCCCGCAAATAAACCCGAAACACCAAGTTAAGAGTTTAACAAGCAATCAATTAATCAAAACCAATTCAATTAACAAATGCAAGAGGATTATAAGTAATAACAAATAAAACACAGCCAGCACACACAATCTAATTTATGGTTTAGTTAAACTTTACATCAATAATTTAAGTCTTGAACATTAACAATCCATTAAACAAGTCAAACCACTCAATAATCATCTATCCTAGGAAGAACAAGCAAGTTTAGCTACTCATTGATTTTGGACAGCCATGCATACTCAAGAAAAACATCATAAACATCATCATAAACATAATCAAAACCATTCAAGATCCAAACAATATCAATAACAAGTCAAACAATCAATCAATTGCAAAACAATTCAAAGCAAACGACCAAATCAATAAAGTTAGGGTTCTTGAAAAATAAATAAAGTTTATGAGTGTTTTACTATCAAGTATGGCTGAAACAAACGATGTAAAAGATCCCTAGCAGCTGCCCAAGATCACCCCGAGTCTCCTTCTTCTTCTCCAGCCGCCAAAGCCCCTCAGCCGCCTCTTTTTTTTCTTTTTCTGCCGCTGCTACAGTGGCTCCGATCGGCAGGTTAGGGTTTTTAGGGTTTTAGGTTTTTTTCTTTGTATTTCGGGTTTGTGATGAATGAATTGGCTGGAAACTCTATTAATTAACTTAATATAATATTATATAAGGCTTTTAAGATATGGGCTTGGGTCGGGCCTTGACTTATAGATTTGAAAGTTGCACAATTAAGCCCCTAAACTCTTTAATTTAACTCTTTTTTTCACCAAACTTCATCACCTATAAGAAAACAATCATCTTTGTAATATCAAGCATAAACAAACCATAAAACTTAATAATTAAACTAAAAAGTAATTAAAACATGATAAAAATGATACGAAAAGTAAAGGTGTTTCACTACACATCAGGATCCGTTAGGAAACATTATTAAACCGTCGGAAAACACTGTTTTTTAGAAGAACATTTAATGGAAAATATGGACTGGTCTCCCAACATTTAAAAAAAACCGTCGGATTTTCAAAAAGTGTAACACTTGTTAGAATTCTATTGGTCTAGATATTTCTCCAGATCTCGTCGCCTTAGTCCAAATTTGATGGGCTATTTTAGGAATGTGTAGAGATTTAGGACTATTTAACAATTTCTCTCTCCTCTAAATGGCCATTTTGAGAATTTTCCCTTAACTTATTCATTTCCTACTCTCTATATATATTACTAGGTTACTTAGCCGTATAGCATACGGGTTAGAATAAGTAATTTTTTTTAAATAATAACATAATGCGAAATACAAAAAAAATGTATTACGTATATAAAGATTATTATACGATAAAATAATTACACATTACGCAATTTAGAAATAAAAAGTTGTTAGTAAATTCATAATTCATAAATTATTTATTTGTTATTTTCTATCTCAAAACTTAGTTGTGAATGACTACTTTTTTAAACCAACTCGTGGACCAAAACTCATTCTAATCTTAAATTGTTTTGACATTAACAATGTTTGATACTTTAACTGGTTATAGAAACCCACCCGTTTCGTATTGGTTACTTATAAAAATCTAATATTAATAACTAATACAATATATTTTATATTAAACAAATTAACATATTTATGATGATATTAATTCTTTTAAATTATGATGGAATTATTAAAATTGAAAATGAAATATTAAAAAGATAAATGCAATTAATATGAGAGAAAGGAGGGAAAATTTTGTAAGGATCAACATAGTGATGACATGTGGTATTAGAAAGCTTTATTTATTAAACAATATAGATATCTATTCATTTTTATAAAAATAAATATTTACATATTATTCTACTACTATTATACGTTGTTAGAATATATTCCAAAACATACTTGGTGAAATTCAAAAATTAACAAGTTCCAGGTAAGGAATAGCTTCTTATCTTGGATTATTAAATATTCTTTTAAATGTTTAAATATTCTTTTAAATATTCTTACCTTGGTGAAATATATTCCAAAATATTTAAATATTATTTCAAATATTTAAAAGAATATAATATCAAATGTAATCATGAACATATTATACTATGTATATTGTTGAATATCGTAAATATTAAGTAATAAAAAAAATCGACTACGATTTCATTTTACAAAATAATTTTTTAATCATCAAATTATAAATACATGCCTAATAGTTGATCAATTTATTTAAATTCAATCCATGTATCTATTGATATTTGTTTTTTATAAATTTTCATATAAACTTATAAATTATAAGTTATAATAAAGTTTACCATATTTAGTTTCTTGGTATTTTTATCAATGATTGTTTACGGTTTATTGTGGAACTTATATATAATTGTTACGGGTCAAAAGTTGGTAAATAAATTATTTGGTACAAATTAACTACATTTGACTCAAAATTTGTTACTTGTTAAAAATGGGTAATCTGAATACTTTTTAAAACTTTGAGAATGCAAATAGATTTATCGTCAAATTTGTTACATGTTTAAAATTTTGACTTTCAAAATGTTAAATAAATGGAAGTAAGAATTTTAAACGTGATTTGGGTTTCGAATTTATTTTCAATGACATTTTTGGAAATAATGAAAAGATTCAGGATTTTACAATTGACTATTTTCCCCACAACTATTAAAATTTAAGAAACAATTGTGAACACTTCCGACATGTCACCTCTAGACCTATCAATGCCTCCAACTTTTATCAAATTTGAAATATTTGTGTCAACATTGACTTTTCCTTTAATTGTGATCGAGTGTTGTATGTGACACATGTCATACAAAACTACGCTCAAGTGAAGCAAAACATTCACAAATTCGAACATGTTAACGTGTTATATTTATGTATTGTCATTATGACAAAGTCGAGAAGTCCCCTCAAACTTATATAAATCTTTTGTTGTAACTCAGAACTATTATTGTATGAGAAGTCTTATACGAAATTGGTTCGTTATCAAAATTCTTTCAGTTATATATGATACTGAGAATGAAATTTCTAATAGATGGAGAGTTCTCAAATATGTTTTTGCACTTGTGTTATTATTATTTCATTATTAAATTCACTTTTTTTGGGAAAAAATCATTTTGTGATATAAATAATATCAATTACACATAGTATCGATACAAACATAAATGTAATACATTTTTCGATATACATTATGTTGCTTTATTTGTAACTTTATTATTTGGATCATTCTGTGTGTTACACATGCTTTAAAGCTAGGACGATAATATAATCTAAAATACAAATATCAAGTGTCACAAACAGATACGACCAAACTTTTAATCTAATATTTATAAAAATATAAGTGTGATAACCAAATTTTCAATCAAATTAATAGAGACACAAGTCACAACTACAAATTAATGTTACAACCATAAACGATCACTTAATTTTCAATCGGTCAGAAAAACAAATAGAAGTGTGTCAACCAAGTTCTATAATTTTTTCAATCGAATAAAATATAAACCTACCTACTTTCACGACCAAAGAATCGACCACATATTCCTAGATAACGACTCCTTTGGGATGCATACATATGACCAATAAAATGTATGATGTATTATGTGGTGGATCTAGACCAAAATCTTAAGGGTAACATTTAAATTTTTTTTACCGAATTTCTTAAATGTAAACTAACATCGTATTTTATATGATAACCGAATTTTTTTTACCGTATTTCATGCAATTTTTTTTCTTATGAACTTGGTGTTGGACCAATATCATCATTTTTTTGGAACTTTTTTTTAAAAGGATTGTTAATAAAACTTTGTTTTTCATCTTTCAAATTCTCTAATTTTAAACAGGACAAAAATTAAACATATATCCATAATCAATTACAATTTACACATAAATGTTAAATCTCTAATCAATTACAATTTTCAGTTTAAATTTTCCAAATATCCATCAAACCATAATCAATCATTTAATTGCTACTAATTGGGTGGTGGTCTATTGGTAAAGATAAAACTTTTAAAACACCTGGGTTTGAGAGGGGAAAACCTTGGGTTTCAAGTCCCATATACAACAAAAATTAAAAGTTCAATTTTCAAAGAAAAAAATCATTCGTTCATAACCAATTTCAAATTAACAATTTATATAAACAAATAAACAGTTACAATTTAAATAGAAGTAGAAGGATATCTAAATTGAACAAATAGAATTCAAATCATGGAAGATGGACTAAAGGAGCACTGACCGTCAGTCACTCGGCTGCAGCATAGAGGTCTAGTGACCGAAGGAGGGCAAGAAGGGGCCGAGGCAGCGTGAGGTGGAAGTATTGGGTGAATGAAATTTTGTTTTGTTGAATATTGATGTCCGGCCTAAACCAAGCGTCCGAACATCAAGGAACAACAAACAATGGTTTTAATTGGGTTGGACTTAAATTTTGGTTGGACTTTAAGTGGTTTTGGCTTTTAATTTGGTTGGAATTTAAACAAATAGGGGTAACGCTATATTTTTGCAGGGGTATTGGATTACGAAAACCAACCAAAATATATAAAAAGTTACATTACTGGTAAAAAGTTGAGTGATAACGGAGGCTACCCCTTATTCTAAGCATGGTCCGCCCCTTTATGCATTAGATATATCACATTTTAGAATGTAGACCATTAATTCACAACAAAATGAAATACTACCATTAACTAGAGACCGAGAGACAAATAAATGAAATTTTGAGATGTTTCGGGTAATATTTTTTTATCGGATTCACGTATAGACTTCTTTTGCGAAGGAAGATATATCGCAACAACGACTAAAAGGCACGAAAGGAAATCCTAACCAAATTCATCTTCAAATTTTATGAGGAACCATTGTCACAAAACTCCGCAACGATTGAAAAAACCCCTAAACAAAATCTTAAGCAAATGACTGCCAATATAATGATACTCGATGATCATTTCAAAATATCACCGATAAATAAAACCATACTCTTCCCAAAAAGCGTCACATACTCCCGTAGTGATTCTGTTAACAATCATGTTTCAACTACTGTTTTAGAAAAATAATTTCTTTTCTTGATTTTGTTTGTCGTGAAATTCTCATCCGTGAGTTTTTTTTTCTCTTTTTTGGTCTAGTCATAGTATTAGACCATAGTAATATACTAATATTTAGGTACTAGACATGTACGTAATATGGCTGTCTATATAAACCCATCTATGATGAAACCCTAAATCATACAATCTAATACAACAATATTTGAGGTTTAATCGATAGTAATAACTCTTTCACTGAAAGAGTCAAAAAAAAAATTATACTTTCAAGCAAAACCACAAGTAAGCCACAAACCGCCACCTCAAAGAGGTTATATATGTTCTTTGAAATATTATGCATGTTTCAAGGTTATTTTAAGCCTATATATTGACTTGTGCGTTGAACTTTGATATCTCATAGAAAAGCATGTTCTGTTGAACTTTCAGCATCATGCTAAGGACAGTTTATTTTCCATAATAAATTAACAAGTAACACTTGCATTTTGTTCATCGTGCTGTTATGTTCAAGGCAGTTACGTATGTAAAATATAATCCTCTTTAGCCATTATTGTAAGGTAGAAACTTAACACAACTAACTCAATTTATATATCTTTTAAAATTCTTACAACTACTTTATGTTTGAGTAACTTGTGTAACTACGGGAGGTAATTTGTCGTATACAAAACCTAGGAGATTTTGAGCTAGTTTTCTCCTAGTTTAAAATAAAGATTGTTACAGATTAAGATTTCGATGGTTTATTAAATAGTGTTATCTGTATTACATTTATTTATCACAAAAATAAATCAATAAACGATCATTAATTAGACTACTATTTGATATCGTTTATACTTTTACTTCAATGCTTCCATGCTTATGATGAATTATCTTCGATCATGTGCATATATAAGATTAGTATTTTGGAAAGAAATAATAAGTAAAAGAAATACCTGGATTAAATTAAAAGATAGTTTTAAGTTTTAGCACACATATATACACACATGTATATGGTGCATATACACAAGAAACCCTAAATATTAAATATATAATGTTGGTATTCAAGAACAAATTCCCACACCAAGAAAATCTATAAAAGGTACATCATCTTTGTTCTTGACTGCTTCTTCCTCTTCTTTATCTTTCTCAAAATTCACCGTCGTCTTAACCCGCTTCGGGCGTTCTCTCTCGGAAACAATCGCCTCCTGAAGCACAAAATCCTGATGTCTATATGCACTAGAATTTATATGGTTTTGTAACCCATAATGTTCTGATATGCTTTGATGACTAGAACTACATAAGTCTTTACGCTGTCTTTGTGCGATAAAATCTGCCGTCTGCAAGTATCTATTGGTTGCTATCATGTTATTAGGATGCCTAAAAGACCAAGAATTTGGATTCTGTAACTGCATGAACTGACTAAAACTAGATGCAAAAGAGATTGAGGTTGAATACTTGTTGGAGTGAAAGGCCCTTTGAAGTACTCCATGATCCATATTCAGTTTACAACTATGCAAATCATCTTCATACCTTCTTTTTTCACAAAGTTTGGATTTTTCCCTTTGCTTTCTTGCCATAATAACATGCCAGTGGTTCTTGACAGCATTGTCGGTTCGTCCAGGAAATAACCGCGATATGAGAGCCCATCGGTTTCCATGTACCCGATGAGCTGCCAAAAGCTTTTCCTCTTCCTCATCTGTAAATGGCCTTCTGTTTATTCTAGGATCAAGCTGATTGAACCATCTTAATCTACAACTCTTTCCTGCACAATATTAACAGACGCAATGGATTAATTTTCCACACACAAAATATATCTATATCCCAAGCATAAATATATATTTTTTTTATTTCTAACTAAGTTAATCCATCTTTTTATGGCTAGTAATATTTACATGTTCTAGAAGAGAGCCCTTGTTCATTATTATAGTTATTCATAGTATCATTAGAAAAATATGTTTTTATGATGCCCTAAATTGACTTTTTGAGAAGATCCTATTTAGTATAATTGATCTTGAATTGATCTTATTCTATTTATTTCAGAAGATTAAGAAATCAGTTTGTTTAGACAGATATAGTTGTTTGAAATTGAAGAGTAAAAGATACATGAAAGTTAAAATATTTTCAGAAAGCCTTCTACTTGTTCAAGAAACTATGAAAATATATCGGGTTCCGTTAATATAAGAAGTAATGACTCAAGTGTTCTTGTTAATTGCCTAGAAGCAAAATAATAAGAAAAATGAATAAACTTAATTTTGGCCACAAATATCTTTCAAAATAATCATCAGATGAAAATACTTTTGTTGATCAAATACTATTTGTTTAGTTAAGTTGTTGTAATCAACCACCATAATCAATTGATTACAAGTTTTACTAAAATTAATCAGATATTTAACCATGTTGATCCATAAAAAGAACAACATCAAAACAAGATTAACCCACAAACATAAACCACACCTGATCTTCCTTCTAGTTTTTCCGCAATCGAATTCCAATTCTGTGGACCGTAAAGCTGAACAAGCTGCCTCAGTTTCTCGTCTTCAGCCGGTCTCCAGTGTCCTCTAGGACACATCCTTGAATCATCACTAGAGCCACCACCTCTTGTTTCCTCCATAAATAACTGTAAAAACTATATAATTAAAATAAGCTTCGCGACAGAAATACGGAGTTTTCTTAAAGTGGTAGTTTTAGTTGTTGGTTAACAATCAGCATGTAACAATAATTAATCAAACAGAAGAAGGTGTGGATGAAGATTTTATAGGAAGAGAAGGGATTTGTTGAGATGAAAATAAATAAAGTAGGTTGGTTTAGAGTTGTGGATGGGCAGTCACTTTTGTTGGTTTTGCACGAAACTTTCTATCAACTAGTTTTTAGGCTAAAAGAGAGAATTACGTATGAGAATACACACATAGCCGTTTGTTGTTTTCTTTTGGAATTTTCTTTTTCTATTTCTTGAAACAAACAGTGCAACTCCCAACTATTTCTACATTCTCTTTTTCAACTATATGTTTAAGCTAGTTTTTGACCTTTCTAATGGCTATTGTATTTCCCTTCAATAATGGAATTCAGTTATTAGGAAATAAACAAAGGTCTAACAAGTATAAAATCACTAGAAACATAATTTCCTTCGTCCTATAGGATTTTGCTATGTGTGAATTTTATAGACAAGCTAGAACAAGAGATCGATTTTCAAAATCAGTAGTTGTTACTACCTAGAAACCGCTGTTGCTTGAAGCGCTTTTAGCAACGGACGTATTTTCATAGAAAATCTCACGATGAAACTAGCTTATGTTGCTATTCGATCCGTCAGTAATTCGTCTGCGACACTACGTAGAAAAAGAAGATAAGGGTACATAATTTACTTACATGTTACTGAGGAGTTTATCATCAACATTATCGTTAGAAGATCATGAAAACTTACATGTCAAACATACTGACCAACCTAGCTTTTTGGACTACTGATTATGAAGAGTTTCGACATGATTTTGCATCATCGACGCGTTTCTTATATAACAGATTAATAATTTAAATAGCAAAAGGTTTACATGCAAAACACATGGTTCCATGGTTCTCCTTTAGTTTAACTTGACTTTTATTTCCTATATTTAATTGATAACATAGTTACCCAGATTTTAAGGTATAATTAGTATTTTATTTTAAAAATAAAAATTATTGAAAAAAGACATGTATTTAATAAGTTGGAAATGAGATAAATAACAGTGAGAAGAAATATAAAGGTGATAAAAGTGATTTTTTTTATTATATAATATAAATAAACTACTATACTAAACTAATAATAAATATATAAAATAATTCCAAACTCAATAAATCTTGATATAACGTTATTGTATCACATGATTTAATCAATTTGTGTAAGTGATATTAACAAATTATTTAATTAAGCCTATCCACATTAGTTAAGGTTGAATTGAGTCAATCACAAATGTACACTTAGTTGCCACATTAAATCTATATTAATTCTTTAAAAACACTTATTATCTCTCTATCGTAACAAACATTATTCCAAGTCTTTACATTTCAACACCAACGTACACTTACATATACTTTTTATAGGTTTAGATCAAATACAAATGAAATTAATGTGTTAACTATGAGAATCAAGTAAATTAATTATATATACAAGTAAAGTAATTACATCAAAAAGTAATTACATAATTACTCTACTTGATTCTCACAATTAAAACGTTAATTTCATTTGTACGTTAACTTTCATCTACTTTTTATAATCCAATTATTTTTTATATCAAATGAAATTATTTATAAAAACTTTAATTAACTTATTATAAAAAATTTTTACTTGGTATGTGTAGGTCCTAAATACGGATCAAACAACTAAGTTCTTGAATCAATCTCACTTACTAGCTAGCGAAAATCACTTGTAAGCAACCGAGATCTCGTATCTTTTTGGGTTGGGTTATTACTGGATATGTTAAGAAGGAAGATAGTAGGAGAGGAGTTTGTGAGAAAAGGATAAGATTATTTTTCATAAATGTTAGGTTTGCATGAGCATGCTCTTACTATTTGATCGATGTCGAAAGGTCAATCAAAAATATTTGTAAAATACTTTTACTAGCTAGGGCAAGTAAGGTGTCGAATTCACAGGGAGTGGAAAGTGCAAGTGGAACTCAATTTCTATTATAAAAATACTTAAAATTGGACAGACGATGTCAAGCGGTTTAAATGAGTAGTTTGTAAATAATTATGTAAAAATAACCAAACTCTAGGGTTCGGGTTTTGCAACAAGTTGAGGAATTGATAAACTTCTTTGGACAGTTTCTTATAGAATATGTAAACCAAAAGACTTAACGATTGACCGTGTTGATCGTCAGAACTGAATCCGAACAATTGACAAAGTTAAATGAAAATCTATTTGATAATCGGTTTTACTTGTTGAAACACAAAATCAATAATATGGTTAATGATAAACGGGTCAATGACGAAAGAACTCAATCCTAATTGTTGATGACCACAAATCAATTAACTGACTAAAGATTAAGTAATCAATTAATTAAAACCGTGTAAGCACGAAAGCAAACTCAAAGAATTGATTAATCGAATGATTAATCAATTGCAATCCAAAGTTAAAGTTTAGAATAAACAAAACCTAACAAGCAACTCAAACCTACATCCGGAGATGGTTATGAAGTCTTTAGCCTTGCATCTTGATCTTCATGTTCTTGATTATGATGTTGGAGAAGATGTTCATGGATCAATCTTTTGATTAGTATGTGCTATGGTGGTGTAAGATAGCCTCAAAATCGCCCCAAAACTGAATAATATTGAATAGCATCGACCCTAGGGTTTTTGGGCTTAAATATGGAAGAAAAATCACCCAAAATCCCTTTTTCCGTCAAACCAGACCGTAAGCTACGGTCTGGCCACCGTAAACTACGGTTAGACCGTAGCTTACGGTCAGACCAATCTGCCTTACGGTCTCCCAGCATAAATCTTGTTTTCTTCATAAAATCTTCATTTCAACTTCGTTTTCCTCCCTGTTTGCGGCCATGTCTTCGTATTTCAATTTTCTATATTCTCATGGATCATCACTTTCATTTCCACTCCATCATGAATGCTCTAAATTAGCTTCTTTAAGCTCCGTTAAGCTCCGCACACCTGTAACCATAAAACCTATCAAAGTATTTGTGTTCGTTACATATAAACAAGTAAAACACAAAATATAAAACACTTAAGGCGTGTACTTTTACCCACACATCACATCCCCACACTTATCATTTGCTTGCCCACAAGAAAACTCTCATGCAACACATACACCTCGATCGACGGTTCATCAATTATCAGTATTAATACTAGTGAGGTATAAGGTCATACCCAATTCCCAAGAACTGACACTGTCAAGGTTGATAACCCACCAAATAATTTAATGATACATTTTAAAACTATGAAACCGTCCAAACGAGTGTACTTTGTTTCTGGTTAAGGCACACACGTTCATACCCCTCATAATATAATATCTCTCCTCTCGGTTTAATATCTGGACCTGCAAAAAATGTGCTAGTATCTCTCTTCCCTCAATACCGAGTATGAACACAATGTAATAAGCTTGGTAGCAAGTCATATCTCCACCTATTACCCACCGGTTGCATAGAGAAAAGAACTAAGGATTTTGATGTGGCTTAGGTTAGGGTGCGGAAATGGATTTATTTAGTGACACTACGTGAAAATTGACCTTCGGCCACACGAAAAAAGTTTGGTCGTAGGCCTTTAGCCACACACATTTGGTTCAGGTCATATGTGGCCAAAGTTCGCGACACCGTGGGTATGATATGGCCACACACAGTTTTTAGTGGCCTTATGTGGTAATAAGTGTGGCTAAAGGGTACAGGCATTAGTTGCTGGCCATCAAGAAGCCTCTCCAATAAGTGTGGCTAAATAGTAGAAAATGGCCACATGCGTATTTACTATGAGTGACCATTGCACGTATATAGCCACATGAATTAATGTTTCAGCCACATGAATTTTATAATAATGTGGCCAATAGGGTTGTGTTAAGCGTGCATTGTGACCTATACTGTGTGGATATAGGAAAGCAATGGCCACTTAAATTTAATAATGGTGTGGCTAATTATATTATATAGACACTGGATATTACATTAAAAGTGGCTAAATATATTTACTTGCCACTCAAAAACTCCTTTGTAGATTATAGTGTGGCCATTGTCTTACCGTTTGTCACACAAAATGTTTTTCCTAATTTAAAGTGTGGCTATTGTCAAACTTTTCGTCAAACATAGTGATATATTGTGCGGCTAATCATAACTTATAGACACTGGAGGTTATTGTAAATGTGGCTAAAAATGTGAACTTGCTAGTCAAAAACTCTTTTATAGTTTGTGGTGAGGCCATTGTCTTACCGTTTGTCACACATAATGCTTTTCCTAATTTAAAGTGTGGCTATTGTCAAACTTTTCGTCACACATAGTGAGGTACTGTGTGGCTAATAATATCATATAGACACTAAAGGTTGTTGTTAATGTGGCTAAAAATGTTAAGTTGCCACTCAAACACTCTTTTGTGGTGTGGCCATTGTCTTACCGTTTGTCACACATAATGTTTTTCCTAATTTAAAGTGTGGCTATTGTCAAACTTTTCATCACACATAGTGAGGTACTGTGTGGCTAATAATATCATATAGACACTAAAGGTTGTTGTCAATGTGGCTAAAAATGTGAAGTTGCCACTCAAACACTCTTTTGTGGTGTGGCCATTGTCTTACCGTTTGTCACACATAATGTTTTTCCTAATTTAAAGTATGGCTATTAGCGAACTTTTCGTCACACCTAGTGAGGTACTTTGTGGCTAATAATATCATATAGACACCGGAGGTTGTTGTCAATGTGGCTAAAAATGTGAAGTTTCCACTCAAACACTCTTTTGTTGTTTGTGGTGTGGCCATTGTCTTTACCGTTTGTCACACATAATGCTTTTCCTAATTTAAAGTATGGCTATTGCCAAACTTTTCGTCACACATAGTGAGGTACTGTGTGGCTAATAATATCATATAGACACTGGAGGTTGTTGTCAATGTGGCTAAAAATGTGAAGTTGCCACTCAAACACTCTTTTGTTGTTTGTGGTGTGGCCATTGTCTTTACCGTTTGTCACACATAATGCTTTTAAAGTGTGGCTATTATCATACTTTTCGTCACACAAAAATGTTTATGTTGTGGCTAATGGTCATTTATAGACTCTAATTTTTGTAATTTCAGGTACTTTTGGCCACACCTATTTAATGTGTTCTATGTGGCCAAATTGTGTGTAATTAGGCAATATATAATTATTTTTATTTTTTGTGCAGTAATATAAAACAGCTATAAGCAAGCATGACAAAACAAAATTAGAAACAAATTATATTAATAACAATATTCACTTCAGAAAATGTATATGAAAAATATCTTACAAAATACAAAAATAACGACTACCTAAGGCGTCGGTTTTTTGGCACTGCTCCTTGTCTTCTGTTTGGTCACCCTGTCTATCGTTGTGTACTTTGCCTTTGGTTTCTTGCCAGCTCTGTCTGGTTCTTTTGAGGATGGGAGTGGTGGTAGCTGGAACAACAGAATATGCAAAACAAATATGTATAATTAATGTCGTATTTTGTAATTGAATAGAACAAAATAGTAGGCCTGCAGACGAACCGAACGTTCGTTTAACTGTTCGTGAACCTTTCGGCTGGAAGTTCGTTTATGTTCGTTTATCTTTGTTCAATTACGTTAGTTTAGATTATAAACAAACGAACATATACGAACACAAGTGTTCATTTTTAAACTAAATGAAAATGAACATAGATATTTGTTCGGTTAAGTTAAAAGGGAACAAACCTCCTGGTCACATAAGATTAGGTGTTCTGGCCAAGCAATAAAAGAACCACGTGCGTTGCCAATAGTAACAATTTCACCTGCCTCAAAAGGAATAATTGCTTGTTCCTTTATGACTTCATCAATACTAACTTTATAGCAACCCTCCGGGATTGCTTTTCCATGCAACTGTTGTGGAACCGGTGACCAATAAACTTTACCATTTGCCACCCTGTTACGCTTGTCATACACACACAAACGACACTCATACACCTATAAACCAGCATGTTAAATTAAGATGGCTTAGTTGAAGTCAATATATAAGTACATACCCATGTTGGTAGGAAATTAACAATGTTTCGCACAGTACATATTTTTATTTCAGCATGTGGGGAAGCTTCATCCGTAGATACATCAACTTTTCTTTTACGGCTTCTCCGTTTTACCTAAAAACCATTCAATGAATCAATCAACAATTAAAGGAAAAACTGAAATTGCCAAATACTTACTGATGGTTTTTTCGAGCCGTTACTATTCGGAGTGTGGTGTAGTTGTGTTGATGCTTGGTCAACATTGTTCTCTACAGGCTTCATTGGTAATATAACAGAAATTGGAATTGTTAGGACTTATTAGGTTATAAAATATAAAAACTGAAACTGCCAAATACTCTAATGTCGCACTATGGGGATCGACTACCGTTTGGTCAACACTTTTTTCCACAGACTTGGCCTGCAATTCGGTAAATAGAAAATGAACACACTCACATTGGAAACGGATTATAAAAAGTACTGAAATTGTCAAATTCTTACTGATGTCGCGATATGGGGAGCGGGTACCGTTTGGTCAACACTTTTTTCCACAGACTTGGCCTGCAATTCGGTAATAGAAAATGAGCACACTCACATTGAAAATGAATTATAAAAAGTACTGAAATTGTCAAATAAGTACTGATGTCGCGATATGGGGAGCGGGTACCGTTTCGACAACTATTTTATCCGCAGACTTGGGCTACAATTAACTTATGCAAAATCAGCACACTCACATGGAAAGTTAATTATTAAAATAAATCAATCAAACTGTCAAATGGTTACCTGAGAAGCGGATTCTTGTTGCACAGCCTCACCTGAGGTTAAGATGTTTCCCACAGAACTGGCCTACAAATCAATTTATTAGGTTATGGAAAATGAAAAATCACATGGAAAGTTGTAATAAACAAAGAAACTGTCAGATACTTACTGGTGCTGGCATTTTATTTTTCGCCACAGCACTAGTACTTTGGTTAGAACCAACCTGGTTGAGAACAGGATTTACCTACGAATTGTGACAAAAACAGTGCCAATTATGTATGTCGAATGCATTAATAATATGTAGCATACGTCACTTACTTGACTTGCCGACATTTGCGGCAACAATCCTTCGAGATGTCTGAACCTGGCCTCAAATGCTAACTGTTCCTTCTCACGGCTTGCTAGCATAACACTCGTGGATTCAAGTAGAGTCGTCAACCTGTTCACCACTTCATCTCTCTGCACCGCCTCATACTCAAGTTGGGCAATCCGTTGCTTAAACGAGCCTTTTACCCGACTCACACCCCAATATTTACCTATTGTCAATCCGTACCTAATCCCTTTTAAAAACCCACCTTTCTCTTTGCCAAGCACTAAGGTGACGGCATCTGTGCACGGTTCAAGTGCCAGGGCTCCGGAGGCGATCTACTCCTCATGCTGAGCCTGCAAGAAAACAAATATTATAATACACTTGTAACACGCTTATGTATCCACATAAAGTGTTGAGACAAGTTATACAGACTCAAGTTTTTTTGACACCAATATAAGGCAATAAATTGACTTTAACATGATTTAAAAAGTTTAATACTAAAACACACTAATTTGGTTTCCACGCCTTCGACAACAGCATTCTTGTATGCACCATCTTTGTCCTCCCTTCCTATCATCCACATTAATGCACGGCCGGGGATTTCATCCGGTCCAATTTCCTTCTTTTTGACCTTGTAAAATATTCAAGAGAAAGCAGCTGACGGTCATGCGTTAGACACATAACCAACAAATCATTGAACTAGAGAGAAAGCAGCTGACGGTGATTACCAGTTTCTCTCGAAGGTAGGTATAACCCCCTCGTCCCATGTGATGATCAAAAACATTCTTTGCTCGAGCTCCCTTTGATGAAGCCGATTTTTTCTTCAACCACACATTATAATCATTTCATTATATTTAAACAAAAAACATAAACCATAAATAGTCGATCAATCTACGTTTGCAGAGTAGAGGATTTATACCAGAAACAGCTCTGATTGTGTGTACTCAACGAAGCGATACCAGTCTTCTTGCCTAATCATCGTCCTGTGTCCCTTGGGTATCGCCTTCAGCTTCTGAGGTTTACCAATGTTCGGCATAATGTATTTGGCATGTATTTTTCTTCTGAAATCCCGAAGAATGTGTCCGAGCCGATTCATCACAGAAGCCTGCGACAAGCCTCAATCTCAAAATATTTCTACATAATATAATACAGTAAAGGTAAATTACATCTCAAAATATAAAATGCACAAATAGAAATAAAGAATAACCGTTATTTGTTCCCACAGTTTATCTATACGCTCCTTTGTGACCTCCCTCCAACTTAAATGTCTCAAGCCAACTATTTCCCTTACAACATCCCCTAAAAAACTTGCAAACTTTGATCTGTTTTGGCCAGTGAACCTACCCAGATTATCAAACTCCACTGCCAGTTTGACACCACCAGAGTTTGCATATTGGGTACGCAGCTTAGGTAACCTCGTCAACCCCCTTGTAGGTTTTTTCGATAGCCTCCAAACTGTTGAGGGGTTCGATAGCCTCCAAACTGTTGAGGGGTTCGATAACCATCGTCCCTATAACCTCGTCTGCTTGACCGTCGTTGTCGTTGGCTTCCTCGCTGGAGTAGCCTACAGTGTCGTCTGATTGAGCGTCGTTGTCGTAGTTGGCTTCCTCATCGGAGTATAAAACAAGTTCTTCTTTGATTCTTTCATCTATAAGCTTCATCTTCGATTGTTTTTTAATAATTTGGAGTGTAATTTGGAGTATAAATCACTGTCGGCTGATTTGTGGAGTGGAAAATTTTTAATAATTTGTAGTGTAATTTGATTTTTGGAGTGTTAAATGTAATTTGGAGTTTTTGAATATTTGGAGCCAATATTTTGGAGCTTTTTGAGTTTTTCCTCCCTTTTAATCAAGAACCAATAGATTATTGGCATAGTTTTTACGGCAGAGAACCTGTGGCTGAAAATAGGCACTTTGACAGAAGATGGTTAGATAAGCGTGTATTGCGTATTAGGATATTTATATATGTTTATGTATATTAACGTGTTACAAACGTAATAGTGTTTTTTAACAAAGTGTTTTTGTTTTATTTTTAGATTTAACCGTAATTACCATTCATTAAAATTTTTCATACAAAAGGCACCATTACAATACATTCCTTGAAACAAAATAAGAGTGAATAACAAAATAGATGATACAAGAAACTATAAAATTAAAGCATTTAAAAGCTAACCAACCAACATTCAACACAATAAACTAAAAGGTGTATCAATACAACCATACATATACAAATAACCAACCAAATCACAAATGTTCCAAAATTCACCAAACACGTCACCAAATATTTCCCAAATGTTCCAAACATCACCAAATCACTAATCAACTTTAGAAACTAACAACGTAGCTTCATTGAAGTCATATTCAAATATGCACTTATCGCCAATCTGTATTTCATTTTCCACCTTGAATTTTTTCCATTTAGGTAACCGATATCTGAATTTCAGGTCCGACAGTTCACCATGAAGTCTCATTTTTTTACGACCTTCGGGATTGACCAAAGTGATTGGCATTCCATCATAGGCATCAATCTTGGTGGCAATGTGACTCGGAAGACGCTATGAAAAGCAAATTTCAAATATACTTGTAAATAAAAAAGAAATTTAAAAATTCAATTTACCAATTTCTTGGTGACGTTCATATGGAAGACGATTTTAGAGTCATCATCTTGCTCATCAAGATGAATTGGGTTTTGGGAGGAACTACCTGTAACATCCTAAATATTCTAATAATAAATAGAGAATGTTGCGTTAAATTGTCGTGCGTTTAATGTTACTAATTAACGTCTAATGAGGAAAAGATCATGGACTTGGACTAATTAAGATGGATTAAAGGAAATGGGCCTTAGGTCCATGGGCTTTAAGGGATATAAATATCCCCTAAACCAACCTTAAACCCTAAACCATCATTCATTTCCATCTTATTCTCTAACACACTCCAAAACACATACACGGCCGCGAGAGAGAGAGAACGGGACTCGAGTCCAAAATCAAGCCAACCATTATTAGACCTTCGATATACGAGCTAGATACGAGATAACCAAGCAAACCGCGACCACACCGAACGCGTAAAGGTATGCCTTTTACCTTAAAGTTTACGTTTTTAGGATCGGTTAGCTTTGAAACTTAAACATAAAGTAAATCGGGTCTAAACGAAACGTAAAGTAACAAACTTGATGTTGGAAATGAACTTGACAAACCTATGGCTATGTACGGCGACTTGTTATTAAACGTTTTAAGCCGAAAGCTCCAAACTTTATGTCTTTCCGGGCTAAGTTTTACTCGAACTAGGCCATGGGAATGATCGCGGAGTTAGTTAACGTAATTTCCAAGAAATTCTCGATGAAATAAGGGTGATTTTGGTGATTAAGTTTGAACAGAGACGGCAGCTGGGCAACTTCGCCTGCAAGCCATAACTTCGCCTTCATGCAAGTTCGCTTGCAAGCAAGTTCGCCTAGCTGATAACTTCGCCTAAGGCCAAGTTCGCCTAGCTGATAACTTCGCCTAAGGCCAAGTTCGCCTAGCTGATAACTTCGCCTAGTGATAAGTTCGCCCATGATAACTTCTCCTGGCATATGTTCGCCTAGGGTTAACTTCGCCGATCACTAACTTCGCTTATTGTTAAGTTCGCTTAATGATAAGTTCGCTGGAGTTAGCAAATTAGAAAATAAATTAAAAACCTAATGAAAAATGTGTTATTGTTAAGCTCGACCCCAGCCAGGGGCTCTGCCCCTTGGACCCTGCTAGGGGCTGCCGCCCCTAGACCCCGCTGCCAGGGGCGCTGTCCCCGGACCCCCGTTCGTTGTGGGTTATATAAAGATAGAAATACTATACGAGTAGTAGTAGTTAATTGATACATGCAAATATTATACAGTTAGCCGTGCACAGCTCAAGAAGGGAATACCGATTAATGGAGAGCGTAACAGGATTCAGGTGAGTTTCTAGCCCCATTTATGTGTTATGTTTTCGGGGCTGTGTGCATACTCAATATGTTTGTTAATACGCTTATCCTAAGAGATAAGTGTATGCCTTATATGAATAATGTGAAATGCATGAATGATTGCTTGATGGTACGTGAACGATCTTCGGATATTGCACGTACTGTCAGGTTGTAACGCTATGTATAAGGTAAGTATGATATGTATGCTTATGTGTATGAATGTGATAAAGTTAATAAAAGAAGGAAAGGATGGTTGTATGGTTGTATGGTTACGAAGAGGGTACCGGGCCCTAATAATACTCGAGGTATGATGTATGGTTGTATGGTAACGAAGAGGGAATCGAACCCTACTAATATTCGAGAACTAGGGAACCGAACCCTACTAATATTAAAGGAAAGAGGGTACCGAGCCCTAATAATACTCGAGGAAAGAGGGTACCGAGCCCTAATAATACTCAAGGAAAGAGGGTACCGAGCCCTAATAATACTCGAGGAAGGAGGGTACCGAGCCCTAATAATACTCGAGGAAGGAGGGTACCGAGCCCTAATAATACTCGAGGAATGTAGGGCGTAATGCTCTTTATAACGTAAGATATGAAAGCAAGTTAATACAAAAGAAAGTATGAAAGTATGAAAGTATGAATGAAAGAATATAAGTTTGTGTGTATTGTATAATGTATGATTAACTAGAATTCACTCAGCGTAGCTGACTTTTAGTATGCACGCAGGTGAGTAGGATGAGGCAGCTCGCTTGAGGAGACACGTGGCACTGAATAAGAGGCTGGCATCGGAAGACTCAAGACGTTTAAGTTTAACGTTTTGTTTATTTTGAAAGACAATATGTTGTTTTAAGACAAGATGTGTTTTGTTATGAAATGTTTTATGAAAGTTTTTATATTCCGCGAATGTTTTAATTAACTCTGATATTAGAACTGCGTTTATGAGTAAATCCAACACAAAAGTAGGGCTACCGGTAACGGGGCCTTACACTACCTTGATTGCTTAATTGATAGTTGAGAAACAACTGATTTGGAGCAGGAAGGATAAATTCTATGCCATCTTCATGAAAGACATTAATATGAAATGTATTATCTGATATGATTTCAAACACAACAAACGAAGCACCTTTCAAGTTGGTTTGTTTAAAACCTCAATCCATCCATCCTCTAGCCTACAACCCATTCCATCCCAAAGACATGAAACTTTAAACATATATCTATCTGGAGCAATAAGCTCGAAAAGCCACTCAGGGAAATCCTATTAAACATGTTAATTAAAAGACATTTGAATTTGGAAACAATCATTAAAAACAGAAATTAAAACTTACCAAGTAATGGACATGTCGGTTTTTGACTGGAATACATATCATAGTACCGGATTGTTCATTTACGTTTCTTTTGAAAGTAAACATATTCAACATAGATCTTGATTTAAGCTCAAAAACAACATATGTTCCAGCTTGTATACAACATTCTCTGATTAATTCAGTCCAACCGGTTCTAAAATAAAAGTCATCAAGTACTTTGATTATAACAACAGAAAACGTTCTACCACTTTGATCATAAATCAAACAACAGCCGGTATTCGATCATGTCAGCAAACATTGGTTGAACAACTTTAGGAATGAGCTATAAGTAACACAAAAAATGTTCTTAGAATGTATATGTTGCAAAATTGTAAAATGTTTCATAAAAAAAAATTAACCAGATAACATTAACATACCATCCTACTCATGGAATCGCTGTCGATATCTACCAGGAACTTAACTCCATTATTGAGACGTGACATTTTTATGTTCTTACCAGGATAAGCGATGTCTACGAATTACAGTAAAGCGAAGTAGAAGTCGATTTAGGGTTTTGAAGTTAAAAGAGTTTTGAAGTTAAAAGGGTTTTGAATTTTGGTTTTATTTATTTCTACACATTTAATTATTTATATTTTGGTTTTTTGTTTTATAACTTTTTAAAAAAAATAGTATAAAAACATAGTCTTACTTTTAGTTTTTTTTACTAACATTCCGGTATTAAATTTCGTTAAAAGTTGAGTTCGTTTAATAAATCGTATTTTTTAAATAAATTTGAAATTTTATCCATTATTGAAGTATTATCTTAACCGTTAGTAAGATTTTCTGGATAAGTTTTACAACTTCGTAATTGAGAGGCTCATAACATTCTAGTGTTATCATTATCATATGTAGTTTTGTATCATTATCATCTTCTAGGTTATCATCATCACCATATGTGTTATGATGATGATCAACATCATAAAGTTATCATCGTTATCATATATTATAGTGGTTATCATCATCATAATCATCGATCACCATCACCATGAAACTGCATCATCATCAGACGTGCGGGTAATCAACGTGGTCATTGTATAGGCTATCGTAGTCGGCGTTGATCATACGGGTAACATATATCTCGCTATCAGTGTCGTCGTCATCGTCACACATCTCCATCTCCATCATCATCAGCATCATCATCATCATCATCATCATCCGATTGCCATGTACTGGATGTAGTCAGCATCGTATGGGTTATCGTAAACAAAACGCCCAATATTAGCGATCACTGTCGGCACCATCTTATGAATTGTTGTCGTCATCAAACGACATCATCAGTCGTACATGCTACCATCAGTATGTCCATCTTATACGTTATCATGGTCGCCGTCGATCATATGGGTTACATGTCATTAAACATCGGTGTCACCATCATCATCAACATATATATATATGTATGTATATATATATATGTGTGTGTGCGTGTGCGTGTGTGTGTGTGCGCCTGTGTGGCGTATTGTCATATAGGTACATATAGTTGGTCCTCATCATATATATGTGTGATCATCATCATAGACGTCATGCTCGTCGTACGAGCTACAGTCGCCATCGTATGGGTTGGCGTAAGCAAACCGTATATATAGGTTAGCAGCATCAATATGATAACCACCACCAACCCAGGTAGTTATATTAGCATTGTCTCGTCATAATTGGGCCAATCATCATGGTTATCATATGGGATAGCACCGTCATTGTCTCATGTATTACATATCCGCAATCATACTACACACCACCGCCCACATTCGCCACAACGACCCCTATCACCAACCACTAACCACACTCCACCACCACCCACCACAACCACCCACCACACCACCACCACCCACTAATATTATATATAAATATATATACATTTATTTATACCCATCCACCACCACCACCCACTACCCACCACCACCACCACCCACCCACCCACCACCACCACCGACATCCGCACCCACTGCCCACCACCACCACCCACCACCACACATCCGCCACCACGAACCACTGCACCTCCGCCACCGTCCACAACCATCATGACCACCTGAACCCACCACCACCCAATAATATTATATATATATATTTTTTGCTACTATAAAATACTAACCGTACGATTAAAATTTAAAAGCACGCACCTTCTTTTAAAAGGGTCAAATAACTACCCTCGTAAGTCACTCATCTACTTCTGGAACGTGGATAAGTAAGTCAAAATTCCTAAAAACCGTCGACGATTCGTTTCGACTGTGAAGCACAAGCACAAGCACAAGCTCGAGTGGTTTAAAAGGGTCAAATAACTACCCTCGTAAGTCACTCATCTACTTCTGGAACGGAACCAAAATGAAGAACCCTAACTCATCTACTTCTGGAATGGAACCAAGGACGAATCAAAAGCACGATAGGTCTCAGAATGAAGATGGAACAGGTGTTACTTTATAATTTTTTTAGCATTTTAGGTTTACTTAATCTTAAAATGTAAGCATTTGTTTGAATCTTCTTTTGTATTAATGCGTTTGATAAGCGTGTTGTTATTGTAATACATCCTTGTTTTTTTAAATCTATGTATAATATTAAAGCATGTTATAGGCTTTGGTATGAGAATTTATTATTGTGATGTTTGATAAGAGTTTTCTGTTTCCTTGTGATTCGTGTTGTTATCCCCTACCCCCGTGTTTTATTGTATGTATGTGATTCAGTTGTCGAAAAAAACAAGACTGATAAAAGGAAGACTAAAAAAGTTGCTCCGGTGGGGAAAACAAAACATGTTGTAGAAGCAGACTCTGATTCAGACCTTGACACAAAAATCGACAGGTTGTTGTCAAAGCGGAAACAGGTCGAACACAACACCTCTGGCCCGGACTTTCAACGTCCGAAAAAGAGAGCCATTAAAGAAAAGAAGCCAGCCGAGAGGGGACAACCTTTTGTTGAATTTGTAGACAAAAAATTGATGAATAGGTGTGCACCTTGTAATATTGTTGATGCGGTGAAGGCAATGAGCACTGCCCAAAAAACTTGTGCGGAAGAAATGGGTTTCGGGTCAATGTTAAGACTTCAAGTAACCCAAACTCCAACAACTTTGGGATATTGGTTGCTCATGAACTATAATAACCATTTAAATGAATTAAACATTGGGAGCGGTGTTATTAAGATAACACCATAAAAAGTACATGAAGTGTTGGGGATACTAATGGGTAAGATTCCTGTTTTAGGCAAGAGTAGACCAAAATTGGGGGAAGATGTTACTACAGATTTGTTCAAAAATCAATTCCCGACAAACTAAAGAATATATATAAAGCATGTGAAAGACAAACTGGCCGCGGATCAAGGAATTGGTGAACTATTTAAGATTAATTTACTTGTGTTGGTCAACACCTATATAGGATTTGTGACAAAATCAACAACAGTCAATTAACGATTCATCGCCGCAATTGATAAAACCTCGGATATTCCAAATATGGACTGGTGCAGCTATGTTATTGAAAACTTGAAAACGACAAAGGAAGAACGGTCCGATGACCTTCCTTGTGATGCTTTACATGCATGAATACCAGAAAAAATATGGTCCGTTTGGGACTCCCGTCACAACGCCTGCAGTCAACTACATAACAGCAACTACTCTTAATAAGATGGAAAAATACTTGGAGAATAATGGTCATCCCTTAGAAGAAGATGCTACTGAGGTTGCTGCTGCTGCTGCTGTGACGTTTAGTGTTGACGGGAAAGGGATTGATGCGGCTACTGCTGCTGTGACCGTTAGTGCTGCCAGGAAGGGACTTGATGAGACTGCTGATGTTGTTGTTGCTGATACTGTTGTTGTGACAGTTAGTGCTGCCGGGAAGAGACTTGATGAGACTACTGCTGCTGCTGCTACCGCTGCTGTGACGGTTAGTGCTGCCGGCAAGCCTGGAGTTGAAGAAAACACTGCAGCTGAGGAGAAACAAGAACATGGTATTAAACTTGTTATTTTCTTCTAAAAAACTCTCGTATCTCTTATCTCTACATGCATTTTATGTAATACAACATTATATGTAATTAAAAAACAGATGGTCAAAGTGCATCTGAAACAGATAATGCCGATCAAACAGCTGAACAAGATTTGGATGATTATGTAAGCGATTATTCACCTTTAAGTTTGCAAATGCCTATCGTGCTTGTTGACTATTATTTAACTCCATTACAACTGGCTGGGATAAATTGAAAATGATTTTGAATTAACAATAAATATATTTTCTTTTTACAGTCTTGGAATAAGGCAATGGATAACAAGTTGAAGAAATTTGATAAAATTTGCTCCGAGATCAACGAGTTGGTCCGTCAGGGAAAGGATAGACATCCATCAAACGAGAATATCTTTGCTAGATGTTGTGAATGGGAAAACAGATTCACTAATAATGTGGTCCCTAAAACACAAGATTCAGATGTTGGTGTTGGTGGTCCAGTGGCTGCTCAGAAAGGTATTTGGGCTAAATTAATTATTAGTATAATTAAAACGCTCTTAAAACACTTATGCTGTTATTTTAAACTTATTACATCTGTGTGATGCAGTTGATTCAGGTTGTTGGTGTTGGTGGTCCAGTGGCTGCTCAGAAAGGTATTTAGGCTAAATTAATTATTAGTATAATTAAAACGCTCTTAAAACACTTATGCTGTTATTTTAAACTTATTACATTTGTGGGATGCAGTTGATTCAGGTGTTGATGAAGTTGTTAATACAGTGCTTGCGAAATTAAAAGAGGGTATTTAAATATAAATAAAAACCAAAAGGAGTTGAAGGTATTTAATTATAGTTACAATTATTTTCAGTCAAATTTAATGTGAGTTGTTTTATGTTTAACAGTTGACACCGGATTGTCAACAAGTGATAGCCCAGATGCACTGAACTCTCCATATCTTCTGAGTGAGGTTGACGTATCCGCTGGTGTCACGGTAGATGAAGAAATAATTTCAGAGTATATATTTTTTTGTCTTGGAGACATTTGGGAGGAGGTCTACAAGTCCACTCACATAGAATCGTTCAAGGTGGTCTGTGAAAGCTTCTGTCCTGGCATTTATATAGCCGCCAATGCAATGGATGCATTCAGCTATATAATGAACTATGAAGAAAAGAAAAAATCTGCAGCATCACCGTTTAGATTCTTTGCTTCAAGCAATGTGCTGGTACAAATTAATCTATTTTGTTTGCACTATTAGAAAACGCACAATAAACGCTTTAATCATCTGCATTTTAATTATTATACAGACAAGTGACCATTATTCTGAGTCAAGGGGTTTCACAGACAAATAAAGACTGGATGTGTTTTCAGACAACATCGAAAGAGAAATGGCAAGGAGTGGAATTCTATCACTCAAGGAGGTTGCTATAGTGCTCGTGGCAATAATACAACGCGATCATTTCTTTGTGGTTACCTTCAATCTTCAAACAGGAGTGATAGAATTACTTGAAAACAGTGCAAATCAAGAAATATCAGCTAATGCAAAGTTTAAAAGCTTAGAAGACAAATCAAAAGCAATTAGAGAGAATTCTGAAGAAAGATACCGAAAGACTCCTGATATACTGGTAAACATATATACCTTTACCTAAAAAACATACATACATGTTATAAAAATTGTCAAAATACTTAAATTGCTTTCTATTTTGTGTAGAGAAACGTTTTTTGCATGTATCTTAAAACAATCAAACACCCCATTACTCAGCAAATCCAAGTAGCAACAATCAATAGATTGAAGATGAGATGGAGAACAAAAAGTAATGGAATAGATTGTGGTATTTTTGCTATGAGACACATGGAGAAATATGATGGGAAGAGACCATGGGGTGTAATCTCCAAAAGGAAGGCCCTGAACAAAAAAGACAGCTAAAAGGGTTGAGGTTAAAGTATTTGTGCAAAATCCTTCTCTCGGATACAAACCAACACATAAATACTCCTATCAAGAATTCACTGCTATTCCATGAAAATGACGACACTCGTTTAACCGGAGAAGAGTTGATTGATGAACTTAAGATAAAGCAACAAAAAATTTAAATGATTTCAAAACTGACTGCTATGTACTTTAAGATACTTGTTATGGAGATCTCTAGTCTTCTGTTAACAGTTTGTAATGCCCTTTAAGATAAGAGTTACATGTTGAATCAATGTTTTAACACAAACATAAAATTTTTATTATTACCAAAACACACCATCACAAACATAAAAATTTTATTACTACTAATCTTTGAGTGACATAAGAAACTTCAACTTCAATTCCATTGAGCAATTCAGTTCAAGAATTGCCTTGCCCAAAAGTTTTAACTCGTCAAGCTCTCTCTGTCCTACATCAACCATAAACAAAACAGCAAGATCTCGGATAGTACTAGCGGGCATTCGAGTAAGAACTTTTGCAATGACATCCCTGGCATCCAAGCTGTTGCTAGTCTTTACAAATTCTTCAGTAAGAGTTTCCCGACAAGCTTTATCTATCTCGATTTGAGCCTCAATATGCCTTCAAAGGGCAGCCTTGTAGGATCTGGATGATGATGATGATGATGACGAGCAATCCATTATTAACTAAAAAAATAATTTAAAATTATGTTGGTATATGAGTTTCACAAATGTGGTGTAGGTATATATAACCAAAAGGCTCACAGACAAAACAAAAGGGTGTCCCACGCATGGGAAACGCACACGGACGAATAGTAACTCTGTAATAAAAAAACAAAAGGGTGTCCCAAGCTTGGGAAACGCACCGGACGAATAGTAACTGTATTAAAAAAACAAAAGGGTGTCCCACGCTTGGGAAACACAACAACTTGTCTCATGTGTTTTTGTTTAATCTAGAGATTACTTGCATTTATATCACCTGTCATAATTAATTGATCACAATTATACGTCACCTGTCAAAAATGCCGGGAAAAATATTATGGTAATGATAGCCTACATTAAAGTTAAGCTATATCTTACTAGATCTTACTATATCTTACTACAAATCAAACTTAACTACATTAAGTTTGGTTATTCAATCACACTAACAGTTTCAGAAAGATAAAAAAATGACTTCTTCTGAGAAAACTGTGAAGGCCATAGTGAAAAAAATGATGGATTTTCAGAAAGAGAAAGACGACTCTTTGTTGAAGAAAGTCGAAGCGATTAGGGCTACACTCGCTTGGGAAAAAACAAACACCTTCCAATCCTGTAACCTCATGTTGTGGGAAGACGACATTGAGTTTCGAGCAATGGTTGCCGATTATCAGCAACAACAGTCTGAATGCTACGACTCAGTGTGTGAGACCCTGGTTGACACCATAACTACGGTGTCAACCAACATGAGTTTTAAGGAGATGGGGGCGGAGACTGTGGACAAGGCGGAGTGATGGTGATGTTAGCTTCTCTCTTTTTGGTTTTTTTGTGATGCATTGTAATTAATGGTACTTTTTGTAAGGCATCTTTTGATGAATGGTAAATATATGGATTATCTTAAAATGCTTTATGTATTGTAATTAATGGTACTTTTTGTAATGCATCTTTTGATGAATGGTAAATATGGATTAATGGTTCTTATCTTTCTTTGTTAAGAATGTGTGTAATCAATTAGCTTAAAATATGTTATATATTTGTTCAAAAGAGTCTATTACGCTTGCAACACGCTACTGTACAAAGACATATATAAATATCCTAAAACGCTGGTAACACGCATGTGTACAACAACTCCTTTCTAAACCCTCCTATATATATATACTTATATATCTAGTTTTGTTTTCAATAAAAACTCCTTTTTCACCATGGAAGAAACCTCATCGCGGACCACAACATCCATTAACAATCAATCTCAGGTTTATTGTTTTTGTGGTCAAGAAGCCATTCTAAGAACATCAAGGACCACCAAAAATCCAGGTCGAAGGTTCTACAATTGTGCATCTCAGGTTAGTGAAATTGCAAATAAAGTTGGAATTCATCTACAATTGTTGACCCTAAACTCTATATTTTTTAACTTAGGGCAAAAAATGTGATTTCTTTACATGGTCTGATTGTGTTTCGTCCACAAGATTTGATGTGTGCACAAGATGTACAGACATAATTCCTATTTTGATAAGGGCAAATAAGTCATTAGAGGATCAACTTGCAAGGAGTGTAGCTTCACTGATTGAATCAGAAAAAAAAAAGTGAAGATATTGTATTTTATTTGCTTCTTGTTGTTTTTAGGGCTTTTAATTAGTTTTGTAATTAAAATCTAAGAAACTTTGTTATGATTTTAGACCAGCTATTATGATGTATTTTTATGTTTCTGAACGGATTTAAAGGCCTTTTAATGAGTAGTTTAGTTTGAGTGTTTTCAAAATCACAGTGTATTTATTTCATTGAAAAGAGGTTATTATAAAAAATTAATAAAAATATGTTCCCTCCAGAGTTTCGAACCCGCGGTATTTGCAATCTATGTTTAATCACAAGCGCCTCAACCGTTTGAGCTACACCCTGAGAACGTAATAGAACCTCTTCTAATATTTATATAACGAAATTTAGAAGTTTAAAATTTTCATTTTTACCCGCCAATAAATCGAGTTATCTTCTGGAAGACTCCCAAATCAATTAGTATTTATTGAACCAAATAAAATCTCACCAAACCCTAATAAATGATCTGCTAGTGTATTTATTGAACTCTCATCAATATAAATCCTACCAAACAGCTTCATTAATCTCATGTGAGTACCAAATATTTTTGCTTTTAATTAGTCGGTTACATTTATTGGCGTTAATTAGTGTGTGTGTGTATATATATATATATATATCGTTGATGACACAGTTAATAAAAAATTTCTTGGAAGATGGATAAGTCTTGGATGTCAGTAGGCGACAGGTGCAGTAAAGCATATAAAGATGGTGTTAAGGCATTTCTACATTTTGCAGTTCGTAATTGCAAGGAGACATCACCACCAATTTCTATTTCATGTCCATGTGTTCGGTGTGTGAACCACGTATCTCTTAGTGTAGATGATGTAGAACATGACTTGTACATGTTTGGAATTGATAAGAGTTATACTACTTGGATAAAACATGGAGAAACCGACACCAACATTCCAACTAATGTTAATAATACTGGGTTTGCCTACACCTGCATTCCAATTAATTATGATAATAATACTGGGTTTGTTGAAACCAACATTCCAATAGATGCCTGCGAAACTGTAGAAATGGTAAATGCTACAAAAGACAATTTCGAAGGCGACAAGAAGTATCAACAGTTTCTACAACTACTTGTTGACACCGAAAAGCCCCTATATAAAGGATGTCTTGACTTCACCAAGTTTTCTGCATTAGTACAACTACTCAACTTGAAGAGCAAGCACGGGGTATCTCATAAGTTCGTTGATGAACTTCTGAAATTGTTGAAAAAGATGCTACCTGCAGATAACGAAATGGTAAATAATATGTATGAGGGCAAAAGGATGATGAAGGCAATGGGCTCGGGATACGAAAAGATACATGTGTGTATCAATGACTGCATTATTTACTATAAGGATTACAAGGATTTGGAAGCATGTCCAGTTTGTAACAAGTCAAGGTGGAAGGTGGATGAGAAGACTAACAAAACTTACATAAACACGCCCGCTAAGGTACTGTGGTACTTTCCCATTATTCCACGATTCAAGTGCCTCTTTCAATCAAAGACCACAGCAGAGAATTTAACATGGCACGCCACGAGTACCAATAAACCCGGTGTTTTACGCCACCCATCAGATTCACCAGCATGGAAAGCCATAGATGACAGGTACTCCGATACCATCGGAAGCGATCCAAGAAATCTTCGTCTAGGGATTTGCACTGATGGGGTCGACGTATATAGAGGCAACAGAAACCACAGTGTCTGACCTGTTTTAGCAGTCATTTACAACCTTCCACCTTGGATGTGTATGAAAAGAAAATTCATCATGCTTTCCTTATTAATATCCAGAGTGCTAGGAAACAATATTGATGTGTTTTTACAGCCTTTAATTGACGATCTAGCATCTTTATTTGAGGTCGGGGAGCCAACATATGATGCATATAAAAAAGAAATGTTTACACTACGTGCAGTTGTGTTATAGACGATTAATGATTACCCTGCTCTTGGTACACTATGTGGTTGCCCTTACAGTGGATTCAAAGGTTGCGTGGTGTGTCGAAGCGACACTCAGTGTGTTCGACTTTATCACACAAAGAAGCAGATTTATGCTGCCCATAGAAGGTATTTATCACATGACCACCCTTTCAGAAAACAAACAAAGACGTTCAACGGAAAAGAGGAGATAAGAACCGCTAAAGAGCCTATGACAGGGGAAGAGATATACGACGAGGTCAAAAACATTAACAATGAATGGGGAAAGGGATCTGAATCCCTAAGTGGGAGTAATAGGAAAAGGGATAACACAACGCCGCACCAATATTGGAAGAAGTTCAACATATGGTACCAACGGCTCAACTATTGGAAGTATTTACCTGTCCAACATTGTATTGATTTGATGCATGTTGAAAAGAATGTGGCAGAAAGTATTGTCGGGACGTTGTTGAACATTCCCGGTAGGACAAAAGACGGATTGGCAGCTAGAAAGGATTTGGAGTTTTTAGGGATTAAAAAGGAATTGCAACCGAAAGTAAAAGGCAACAATACAGAACTGCCTGCAGCATGCTTCACATTATCAGCGCAAGAAAAAGACATGTTTCTTGAAACACTGTATAAACTGAAGGCTCCACTAGGGTATTGTTCTAACTTCTCTAGTTTGGTGAATCTTAAAGAAAGGAAGCTACAAGGCCTTAAATCACATGATTATCACATGCTTATGCAACAGTTTATGCCCCTTGCAATACGGTCCATCATGCCAGAACCAATGAGAAATGCTATAATCAGGCTTTGTTTTTTTTTTCAAGTCAATTTGTAGCAAAGAAATCATTGTAGAAGAGCTTGATATGATGCAGGAAGAGCAAATAGTTACACTGTGCCTGCTGGAGAAGTACTTTCCGCCATCATTTTTTGATGTCATGGTTCACTTAACCGTGCACCTTGTAAGAGAGATAAAATTATGTGGGCCACCATGCTTTCGTTGGATGTATCCCTTTGAAAGGTGTATGAAGGTTATCAAAGGGCATGTGCGAAACAAAACTTATCCAGAAGGGTGCATTGCTGAGGAAAACATTGCGGAAGAAACAATCGAGTTTCTGAGCGAATACTAAAAAAACATCAAGAGTACTGTTGGTATTCCACATGATAAGCATGATGATAATGGGGAGACAATTCCTGTCACAGGCGTTAAATCAGTTGAAGTTTCTCCTGATCTTTTCAAGAGAGCACATTTCTATGTGATGCAGAATACGCCTGAAATAGCGCCGTATATCGAGTAAGTATTACTAATATATATACTCTAAATTATATATATATATATATATATATAGGGTGCAATTACTGTATATAGAAAACTTAAACGCTCAGCAATCCACCCATATATTAAATCAACTTAAACGCTCAGCAAACGCACCCATATATTAAATCAGAATATACCGTAGTTAAGGCATTAGCGTACAATAACTGCACCCATATATATATATATATATATATATATATATATATATATATATATATATATATATATATATATATATATATTAATTCATAATATATTATACTCCTACTTGCAGACAACACAAGACCTCTTTGAAAAACCAAATGCCTGGTAAACGACAAGCATTGCTGGAGAAGGAGCATACTTTAAAGTTTGGTGACTGGTTCTGTATCGGAAACCAAATGCCTGGTAAACGACAAGCATTGCTGGAGAAGGAGCATACTTTAAAGTTTGGTGACTGGTTCTGTACTTTAAAATTCTTTTATAGTTTCTGCAATGTATGTGAAGAATCAAATCCTTGTAATGAAATTCAGGTTGAAAGAGAGCTAGCGGGCTCCCCAGGTTCTGTATCGGAAACCGTAAAGTGGATTGCACACGGAGCACGCCGCAACGTTTACAAATACGACTCGTACGACATCAACGGTTTTGAATTTCGTACAAAATCTCATGATGGTAGAGTTTACCAGAACAGCGGGGTTGGTGTAGAGGCGGATGACATGCACATCAAAAAAGACGTAGTGACGTATGGACAAAACTTTTATTTTGGGGTTTTGCAAGAGATATGGGTCCTAGATTATCATACTAAAAGAATTCCGATCTTCATGTGCCAATGGGTTGACCGTAAACATGTCAAACATGATATTCTTGGTTACACGTCGGTCGACCTAAACAAATTTGGCCACAAGGATGATCCGTTCATATTGGCCTCGCAAGCACTCCAGGTGTTTTATGTTCAAGATCAGCTGGATAGAAAAAAGCATGTTGTCCTCATGACTCCACCCAAGAATTATTGTGGGCACGATAACTGGTACACCAGAGGTGCGTCCTTCCCGGTCCTCTCGTACTAGGGAAAGGTCCTCTCAATGCTCTAACGCCCACACCGGATATGGACCGACATGTCTCACGACGTTCTGAACCCAGCTCACGTACCGCTTTAATGGGCGAACAGCCCAACCCTTGGAACATACTACAGCCCCAGGTGGCGAAGAGCCGACATCGAGGTGCCAAACCTACGAGGTCAATGAGGAATTTAGTACGGTAACTTTCCCTCATGAGGGTAATACATTGCCACTTGTACAACCAAATCAACTGCTTCGTAATGAGTCCCCGGATGATTACTGGAGGCCCGGGAAAAAGCCTACAACTATTCGTAATGGAGATTGACACCGATGTCGGGGTTGTCGACCCAGTAGTTGTGTTCGTTCGGCTAGTTAGATGTAAATAATGTTTAAATACATGATATCACCATTCTTTACTTTGTACTTATTAATTCAAACTAAAGAAATATTGGTTGTTTTTAATACTATTACTACTTATATGTATAGGCCGGTTTGTTGAATTCATTTCATCTTCTGGCTATTTTGGTCAATTAGTGTCAAGTTCAAACATACATCATGTTACATCGATAAAAGTCACAATTGACTTGTAGTGTACCATAGTAAGATCAATAAAGTCATTACACTCATAACTAACTCGTGCGATATCAAAGTTACATTAATACAAAGAAAGCCCAAAAATGCATCATGTTGTTTAGGGTGTTCGGTGACAGTCATCATTTCTCGTCTGATGGTTTTGTTTCTTGCACAACCCCTATTTGGTTATGTTTCAACATACTTTTCAACAGCTGGTTTCCTGCAAAACATTATCAACTCATTTTATAAAAAAAAGACCATTATGCCCTTCTTTTCACTAACCTACATACCAAAATTGTACCCTCCAGACTTTGAAGAAGCCTTTGAACAAATAAAATTCAGTTTTGAAAAACCGCTTCCAAACTCAATTCCATCACTAGTAACCTTAGATTTAAGATTTGGTGATAGCATTGAGTTTTGGAAAGGATTTTATCAAATTCTAAGATCTTTGGGAAGTTTAAGATCTGTGGAAACCTTAGATTTTTTCTTGTTGGCCAAGTTTGGAATTCACATAACATATATAGAAGTGTAATAAATTTCAGTCACCAGTTTTATTGCAGTCATTAAAGTCTCTGTTGTTATATAGTTGGTTGTTGAGTGTATAACACACTATAACTGCATACTACCTGTCAAAATGGTTTACACACGCTTTGGAAACGCACATAAGCTAATTATTTTTGGAAATTAATTACATTTATACCTACTACCTGTCCAAAATCTTGGAAATATATTTATGTAATGATAGCCTACATTCAAATTAATTAAAATAAAAAAACTAGTAAATCACACGCTTTGTACGCTTTTAATACCTGTCAAAAATTTTGGAAATATATTTATGTAATAATAGCCTATGTTCAAGTTAATTAAAATAAAAAAAACTAGTATATCTTACTAGATATGCTACAAATCAACTGAACTACAATAAATTACTGTCTCAACTACCAAAAATTAAATTTTAGGTCTATTTTGTTATTCAATAATACTAACATCTATTTTAAAGTTAATTAAAAAAAACTACATCCAATACGCTATACATACGCATAAACCAAAATATATAATAATAACATTTACAGTTAATAATTAATAACATTTACAATAATAACTCCTAGTTAATAATATCACGCTTTGGAAACGCTCAACGCTCTACAGTTAATAATAACATTTACAATAATAACATTCACATAATATAAGTGATTAGGTATTAAAAAAACCAGTCATTAAATTTCAGCCACCAGTTATATATATCACGCTTTGGAAACGCTCCACGCTTTACAGTTAATAATAACATTTACAATAATAACATTCACATAATATAAGTGATTATGTATTAAAAAAAATTAATATGATTAATCAATTCACATAACATAAACATATTAATACCAAAATATAAAAATTACAATAACAACATTTAATTACATTAATATAGAAAACCTAAAATTACATAAAACAATAATTAGCTCCTAGCATCCGACTCCGTCTCAGAATCTACATCGACATCCAAGTCGTTCAACTCGATGTAAACCACCTCGATTCCCGGCACTACCATTTCAGTGCTGAAAAAATCAACAGTCGTGTACCCAAGCCACCTAACCATTCGGTTAAGTTGTTGGTACGTGAAGGTTTGAGGGTTGACATAGTCAATATACCTCACCCTTTGATTCCTTCGGAAGGTGCCGGAAAAAAATGGAATCGTATCGTGAAAAACGTGGGGTCGTAGTAGATGGGGGCTTGAGCACCCGGTGCACGTTCGATCCAAGCTGCAGCCATTATCGGAAATTATAATCGGAAGAAAGGTGGATTGTGAGTGTGATAGTGGATTCTGATTATGGATTGTAATTGTGACTGGTATTTAAACACCATCGGAAACCGTCGGTACATCTCTCTGACAATTTGAATTTGGCGGCACAAGAAACTGTAAAGGTAATGATGACGTCGCCACTCGTCAAATCAACGTGTGGCCATTAATTACGTTTTTGACACGCTTAAACATATTTTAGTGTGACCATTTATCAATTATAGCCACACATAATAAGTGTATATGTGACAATAACAAACTTAGAAAAAATAAAACTAACATACTCTTTGGTCACACAACCTCTTATAAGTGGCCATTAATTACATTTGGACAAACTTAAAAATATTTAAGTGTGACAACTTATCACTTATAGCCACACATAGTAAGTGTATCCATGACAATAAAAAACTTAGGAAAAATAAAAGTAAACTACTCTTTGGTCACACAAACTCCTATAAGTGGCCATTAATTACATTTAGACACACTTAAAAATATTTAAGTGTGACAATTTATCACCTATAGCCACACATAATAAGTGTATCCGTGACAATAAAAAACTTAGGAAAAATAAAAGTAAACTACTCTTTGGTCACACAACCTCGTATAAGTGGCCATATATTTTAAGCGTTTTAGCCACATTACTAATAAATACAATGGTTGTTCGTCATATTTCGCCACTTTATTAAAAATGTGGCTAGAAAATGTGACATTATGTCACACAACGTAATATAAGTGGCTATATCTTTTACATATTAGACACATCTCTTATCAATACAGTAGCCGTTTGCCACATTTTGCCATACTATTAAAACATGTGGCTAGTTAAATGTCACAGTTTGTGGCTAATGCATGTGTTTTTGGTCACATGTATCAAAGATCAAACAAACTATGACTATATGTTACATTTCGCCACACGTTTTTATAATGTGGCTAGTTTTTGTCACAGTTTTTTTCAAAGGTGTGGAGAATAGTACCTGAGTAGGTATAGAATTGTCACATGAATAATATGTGTGGCCAAAACATTCTGGAAGGTTTTCAAACATGGTCAAAGACCTTTTAGCCACACATTTAACCCGAGGTGTGGCAAGTCGCCCAGACCACATGTGTGGCCGAAGGTCGATATTCACGTAGTGTGACTTATGGTGGATGAAACCCAATTTATTGACACCAACAAACAAACGAACAAACAAACTCACTAACTATTATTTACAACCAATAACGACTTTAAACACGAACTCTTTTTGAGTTTTTCTTTAATTTTTCTCTTTTTTTTAACTAACAAATACTAACATCAATATACACAAAAAAACTGACCCGAGACATACGTACATTGTGTACTATGCTCGACAAACAACTTAAATAGAACTCTTAACATACCAAGTTTCATCCGCAGGGTTAAGACAAAAGGCCAAGGCTAACACGGCTTGTAATGTGGGTTTAAACAAACGAAAGGGAAAAGGCACAAACTTGGCTCCTAAGGGATAATGTAGGGTAGGGAGTATTATTATTATTATTATTATTATTATTATTATTATTATTATTATTATTATTATTATTATTGTTATTATTATTATTTATATGTAAGGCCAATATAAAGTGGGTTTTCTACAGTTCCATTTCTCCATACAGGTGGTGGTATTAAGATCTCGAAATGCATGAGACAACCAAGTTCTAGATATCATGGACATACTGGTTACTCTCTATAATGGCACTCAAATGACATGTGTATATACTATATATTATATGTGTATTATATATAAGGAAAATCTTACACACGTACCGGAGGAATTAGGCTGCCGACATGAAACATGTGTACCTGTCCCCATGACTCGTTATCCCCATCTAAACGGTTCATTTTAATTGTCTAATTTTTGAAAAACATTTGCATGGGAAGACTTTCGAGAAGCTTAAAAACTGACCATGACCAAAGACCTCTACTTGGCATTAATACTAGCAATTAACAAGTTACAATTCCGGCTTTTGCGCACAATCAAGCTACTCTTAAGGCTAAAAAATTTTAATTTCTCCATATTCCATCCCCACACTTGAGATTTACATTGCCCTCAATGTAACTCGGATTTTCAAAAACAGATGCAAAAACAGGATATTCATACTAATGGCAATTCAAATGACAACCAATTACCCATCTCCAGATTTAAATAAAGTTGCATACCATTAAATGAAACACATAAAGTTTTTAAACATAAACATAGACACTAACACCAACCACACGACCCAAAAGTTCATCACGCCACCTGACCACCCATAACACAATTATTAAACAGTCAACAAAATATAAAAGATAGAGAGAGACATGTGAACCTGATCAGCAGATTAGCGAGTGCTCAAAAATATGGCGGTTGCGGGTCACCAAAGATAGACATCATAGTGTCCATGACACCAGAGAAGTTAAATGCATCTGACGAGCTTCCCGCACCAGCATTCTGAACTACATCTGCACGAGGATCCACCCACCTCGAATGATGAATCTGAGGTGGTGGATAGTGTGTACTCCCATCAAGCTGCCCCAAAGACGAGTAGTTAATCATCGGTGGATTATTCACCACCGGCTCACCCCGATGCCATGCTGTATGTGCCCGACTCTGGCGATCATCCTCATATCGATCATTGATTTCTTGCTTCCAGGTATACGCATGGGTTTGATTCCACGATTCCATTCGATCATATAATCTCTGGGTCTCTCTCCGCTGCATCTCTGCGTTCCGATTCTGTTGGTCAAATATGTATAGAAACTCACTGCCCCAACTACCATAGACCGGTGGCCTCGAAGCTTGTAACCAGTAAACCATTCCTGCATCATCTTGCACCATCTCGTGTGGAAGTTGAGTCGGCACATGTTGTGGCTGCCCCGATGAACTCCCCCTTGATCACTTCTCACTGCCGGTCGTGGAGTTGGATGACCCCGATTAGCCAGAAAAGACATATACGGTTCCTCAATCACATTCTCACCATGACCATTCTTCAATGCCTTCAGCTGCACTTGTGTATCAAAATGTTGGAGATAAACATATCCTCCGTCCTCATGGTAAAGCAAACTCTCTTTATTAAACTGCTCTCTATCAAAAAGACGCAGAGTCTTCTCAACTGCTGGTGTATCCGCTCGAATCGCTCCCTTTTCCTTTAATAACGTTGTAATCAACCGACAGTGTGGGATAATCAACTTTAACTTCGTTTCTCTCGCCCTCCAGATATTCATCATAACCAAATACCGGTACGAAAGCTTTGGTGTACCTGTCATCAATGCATGCAACACGGGAATTTCCCATTTTCTAACCTGAGTTTTGTCACCCCGATTCAGCATTACATTAGATACCATCACACTCAACAACAATCTTGCTTGCAACTTCAGATTGTTTCGCAGTATCGTATGGGCAAGTCCCGGTTTAAAAAGATCCAACTTCATTCTCTCGTACAAAGGCTGTTTATCCGGGTTTACATATAATTCATCTTCCGAGGGATACACATATTCTCCGGATGGTTTAGAATCAAATGGTGCTATCCTCCGCAAGGTGTCCAATGACATAATCACCTCTTTGTTATTTGCTACCCAATCAACCTCATAGTTTTGTATGGATTAATTCCCCAATCAACTCTCAACGAGGCAACCCACTCTTGAATCGCATCCATGTAAATTCTCTTATCCTCATCATCATAACACTTAAATGCTGCCTCCCAACCCAAGTTTTCAAACATGGTTATGATACCAAACGGCCTCAATAGATTCTGCAAAACCCGCTTCTCACACATAAACCCATCTATCTTGTTTTTTCAGTTTTGCTATCGCCTCTTTATATAATTTCGCTTGCCAATTCGGGTCCATTCTCGATAATGGCCCCCCACCCCAGATTGGCTTAGGGGAGGCGCCACTCCCTCATCTTCGTATGGCTCATGCATGGGTTCATCCTCATCCTCATAATCCCGCAAAATTAGTCTTCTCTTGGGCAAAGGTGGTGGGTCGGCCGACGATGAGGCAGCCTTCCCTTTGTTCCTTGGCGGGTTTTTTCTAGTATCACCGGTCCTTCCCATTCTACACAATCACAATCAAGCAAACAATGCAAGTCAGCTAACAAGATAAACCTTCCCAATATCCCCACACTTGTTTTTGGTTATGGGTGTATGACTCGTTGATTCAAAGTTCATAAAACTACTTCAAACTCTAACCTGTAAAAGTTGATCTATGTCATTAACCCAACATGTTCCATTAGTAATATACACATCAATCATTTTATTATCAACTTTCATCTTGCAAAATTTCAACAAGCTATTATAACCAAATCATTATATCCCATAACACCCATAAACTCATCCCTTAACAAATCTAATCTTACAAGTGTGGAGACATTATCACCATAACAATCCCTAACCTCAATCAATATGCATAAAGTAAAACTTGAACTTCATCACAAACCTTAGGCTTCATCAAATTAAAATTGAGTGAAATAAATACCTTTTTAGTGATGAAAGTGGATGTCCTAAGCTTCAATTACAATAAAAAACACTTAAACTCGAAAATCCCCAAACTTGATTTTTAGGGTTCTTCAAACCCTCACGAATCCGTCAAAAATCGAGAAACAATTAGTGAAAACCGACACCACAGGTGAGTTCCTCTCGAAAAAATAATGAGTTTAGGGTCCGGAATTAAGAGATTTGGGTAGGATTTGAAAGAGTTAGGGTTTTGGGTTTTGTGGTGTTCTTGGGTGGAAGAGAGGAAGAAGATGAAGAAGAAGAAAGAAATAAGAAGAATTGGTGATGGGTAGGTTAAATTGTGGGTGGAGGATGAAAGAGATTAATGTTAATAATATTAATTCTATTTTTTTTTCGGAGATTTTAAAAGCTACGGTCGGGTGACCGTAAGCTACGGTCTACATGAAAGAAGTGACACCGTAAGGCAGTTTAGACATACCGTAGCCTACGGTCCGACCGTAAGCTACGGTCAACGGTCAATGCTCGATTTTTTTTTTGACAAAAGTTTTAACAAAAACAAAAATAAAAACGTTCGGGTTGCCTCCCGAGAAGCGCTGAATTTAAAGTCTACAGCCCGACTCGTGTATGCTCTTATTCAAGTCCGTATCTTCCAAATATGGTTTCAGCCGATGCCCATTCAAGTCCGTATTTTCTATCAGGTCATACCGTTTTTTGTAAAATTTCATTAATTTGTCTATTAGATACCTCCACCTGACCACTCGTTTGAGGATGGTATGGTGTGGCTATTCGGTGGTTTACGCCATACCGTTTAAGCAATTTGCCAAAATTAAAGTTTTTAAAATGGGAACCCCCGTCACTAATAATAATGCGAGGGACGCCAAATCTCGAGAAAATATTTGATTGGACAAATTTACAAACAATGGCATGGTCATTTGTTTTGGTGGCGATTGCTTCAACCAATTTTGAAACATAATCAACCGCCACCAAAATATAGTAATTCCCGAAGGAGTTTTGAAACGGGCCCATAAAATCAATTCCCCAAACATCAAAGATGTCCACAATGAGGATTGGTTGCATGGGCATCTCGTTCATCCTGGAAATGCTACCTAACTATTGACATCTCACACAGTTCTTAGCATATTCTGCTGCATCTTTAAATAAACTAGGCCAATAAAAACCACAAGCTAAAATTTTATGACCCGTTTTCTGCCCGCTGAAATGTCCACCACATGCGAGTGAGTGGGCGTGTACAACACACTTCGAATCTCCTCATCTGGAATGCATCTCCGATAGACTTGATCAGCCCCAATCTTGAACAAATCTGGGTCTTCCCACACATATTGTTTCACCTTAGACATGAATTGATGTTTCTTTTTCTTGGGCCAGAATTCTGGGATGGTACCTGCAACAAGAAAATTAATGATGTCAGCATACCATGGTAATGTAGAAACAGCAAACAATTGTTCGTCCGAGAATAATTCATTTATCACCCTGGTATTGTCTTCATCTTGACCCGTCAGTCTCGACAGATGATCAGCAACCACATTCTCACATCCTTTCTTATCACGAATCTCCACGTCGTGATCTGAAAACACAATAACCTTGCTCCCACAAATATAAGATCTAAACTTATCCAAAGCATATACTACTGCGAGCAACTCCTTTTCTGTAGTTGTGTAATTTATTTGAGCATCAGAAAGGGTTTATCTTGCATAGTATATGGAAACGGGCTTCTTATCCACCCGTTGACCCAAAACAACCCCAACCGCATAATCGTTTGCGTCACACATAATTTCAAATGGAAGTGACCAATCAGGTGATAGCAAAATTGGGGCTTCAACCAGTTTGTTTTTAAGAACATTAAATGCATTTAAACAATCTTCATTAAAAACAAATGGCACATCTTTTAAAAGAAAATTACACAACGGTTTTGTGATGACACTAAAATTTTTTATGAACCGTCGGTAAAATCCGGCGTGTCCCAAAATTCCTTTAACATTTGTAGGAGGTGGCAAATTAGATATGACATTAACTTTTGCCCGGTCAACCTCGATCCACCTACTCGAGATGACATGTCCCAAAACCATTCCCTCTTGAACCATGAAATGGCTCTTTTCCCAACTTAAGACCAAATTCGTTTCCACACATCTTTTTAAAACCTTTGTTAATTCGTTTAAACATGAATCAAAAGATGAGCCAAAAATAGAAAAATCATCCATAAAAATTTCAAGTGATTCCCCGACCATATCTGAGAAGATACTCATCATGCACCTTTGAAAGGTGGCCGGGGCGTTACACAAACCAAAAGGCATTCGCCTAAATGCGAAAGTACCGTATGGACACATGAAAGTGGTCTTATGTTGGTCATCGGGGTGGATTGCAATTTGATTATACCCAGAGTGGCCATCTAAAAAGCAATAAAATTTCTGATCTGATAATTTTTCGATGATTTGGTCAATGAACGGTAGAGGGAAATGGTCTTTAGATGTCGCGGTATTTAATTTTCGGTAATCAACACAAATCCGCCACCCGGTCACCGGTCGGGTAGCAATTTCTTCACCTTTTTCATTACGGTTTATCTGAATGCCCGCCTTCTTTGGAACCGTTTGTGTTGGACTTACCCAAGTATTGTCCAAGATAGGGAAAATGATTCCCGCATCCAACCACTTCAGGACTTTTTTCTTCACTATTTCCCACATGTTCGGATTTAACCGTCTTTGTGCATCATGTGCGGGTTTCACCTCGGGATCCGTGATAATCTTATGCATCACGATAGACGCACTAATTCCCTTCATGTCCGCAATCGTCCACCCAATTGCTTATTTATACTCTTTCAATACTTCCATCAAAGCCTTTTCTTGCGTTTCTTCTAAGTTTGAGGCTATGATGGCGGGTAAAGTATCGTTGTCTCCCAAGAACACGTATTTGAGGTGTTTTGGGAGTTCCTTCAAGTCAACTGCCGGTGGACTCTCGAGTGACGGTCTCAATTTAGAGTCGATAGTGTCTGGTAATTTCTCTACCTGTTGAGACCAAGGCGGTTTTCCGATGCTTGCAGCATAGATTTCCACCTCTTTTTATTCCTTTTCCAACTGATGTGAATGCTTAACCACAGTCCTGCAACAAATAACACACTCCTCTGTGGCATCTTCCTCATTTTCATGAGGATTCAACCCATCAATGATGTCAGCCGCGAAGCATTCATCACTCACCAGAGGGTTAGATACGATTGAAAAAACATTTAACCGAAGATTTTTAATCCCAAAAGCCATGTCGACTACTCCGGTTCTGCAGTTTATTAAAGCATTAGCTGTTGCCAAAAAGGGCCTACCGAGAATCACGTTCGGTTGCCTTTTTGGGTCAACTGTAACATAATCTGGAACCAGAAAGTCGATCGGGTAATAAAAATCCTCGATCATAACAATCACATCAGTAACAATTCCCCTAGGAAGCTCAGGTGTCAGATCAGCTAACACCACGGTGGTATCGGCTTTTCGAAGTGGACCAAAATCATATTGGTCATATAAGCTTCCCGGGAGAATACTCACCCCTGCTCCAAGATCTAACAACGCCCTTGTCATTTTAAAATCACCACTTGAATGGGTATTATTGGCGTTCCCGGATCTTGTAACTTGGGTGGGAGGATTCCCGTCAACACCGAACTCACATTAGCTGTTAAGTCAACCTGTTTCGGCATCTTGTGAGTTCGTTTTTGAGTACACAAGTCCTTCAAATACTTTGCATATGCGGGGACTTGTTTAATAGCATCAATGAGGGGTAAATTAATTTTTACTTATTTAAAAACTTCCCACATTTCCTCCTGTTGTGGGCCCCTCTTCTTTGGTGATGATGTTGCGGGATTCACCTTATTTATTTGGATTATCTCCACCTCATCATCACTGTTCCATTTTCTCCCAAATCTTCCACCATTCCTCAACAAAGGAGGATGGTGGATTTACCTCGTTATCATAAACCTTACCATTCCTAAGGGTACTTACCTGGTTGATGTGGGTATTCTTCCCACTTGTAGAACTGTTATTCTGGTGGCTAGGATTCTTCAAAGTGTCACTCGGTAATTTGGATGGATTACGCTTTAGGCTTGCCATTTCTTCAGCCAGTTGACTCACTTGTTTATCACTCGCAGCATTTGCCTTCTCTTGAAGCTCCAACCTCTGATTCAATGCCTTATTCTGAGTCTCTTGATCCGCCTTCATTTGCTTCAATAACTCTACCACATCCTTAAGTGATTCCTCTTTGTTCCCCGAAGAATTCCCTTGCCCCTGCTGATAACTCTTTTGATAACCCTTATTGTAACCCCCAGAATCTCTTTGATTGTACCCACTCTGACCGCTTCTCGAACCATTACCATACTGTTTCTGGTTCGACTGATAACATGTTTTCTGAGAACTGCCTTGAAAATTCGGGTTCTGTTGTGTGTTCGGGTTTCCATAGCTGAATTTTGGATGATTCCTGAGGCCCGGATGATAAGTATTTGAGTTCATATTATTGTATTTCCTTTCACCCTGCACAAAGTTGACCTCTTCTTCTTCAATTTCCTCATCTTGCACAACCCCGCAACTTGCAACCTCGTGTCCTAATTCACCACACCCTTCACATACCGGATATGTTTTCCCTGAATTTCCGGCTCCTTGTACACCTGCAACCAACAACCTGTCCATCTTCTTTTCCAGTCTATCCATTCTATCATCTGACCCATGACTTTCAACTACTTTTACCACTGACCTTTTTAACATCCTGTTCGACTGTGCTTGTCTCTTGAATTACTCGCATGTCTCTCCAAATGTCCCCAATCCTCGTTTTCGTCATTTGCAAGAAACGATCCATTCGTGGTGGCTTGGAGATCACGAACATCATCATTTGAGAGACTATCATGGAATGCCTTTATCAATTCCCATAAGGCAATCCCATGATGTGGACAAGTCCTCAACAATCGTTTAAACATTTGGAATGATTCATAGAAGGTTTCACATGTGATCTGCTGAAAGTTTCGAATGTTGTTGCGGGCCTCTGTGGTTCTCTGGGGGGTATAATACTCATCTAAAAACTGTTGTGCCAAATACTCCCAAGTGAAAATACTGGCTGATGGCAACGATAAAAACCACTGCTTTGCCGCGTCTTTTAAACTGAACTGGAAAACTACCATCTTCACCTCTTCCGCTAGTAAAACCTTGACTCGAGATGAGTGCGCATATCGAGTTGAAATCACTCAAGTGTAAGTATGGTTCTTCTGTAGCCTTTCCATGAAATGTCGGTAATCCCGTTAAACTATTCTGCCTTGCCGAAAAAGTTCTTCCCCGTCTGACTGGAATGATGATCGGTAGAGGATTCGTAGCCACTTGTGGAATGAAGTGGCTTTGAACGCCTCTAACTGGCGGTGGAACAAACGCCCTTGGAACTCCATCATCAAAATCATAATACGGTTGTTCATGGTGTTGTTGCCGTCTCGGTGATCGATCTCTCTGATTTTCTGGATGATTCTGTCTAATTTCTTGTTCATCACGGGGATCTTGTTGCTGATATCAACCCCTCCGGTCATCTCTACGCTCCTCCTCATCCTTAGAATCGTAACCAAAATTGTCCCCCATGAGCCAATTTTCCACCCGTGCACAAGCACGATCAATCTCGGGTCTTTCCTCTCTCAAATCATTGTGTCTTTAACGGTTCACTGGAGCTGATCTGATTGACAAGTTGTCATCCATGTTTCTGGGATTATGGTTAATATCTCTTCGGTTGAACAGATTGCGGTTTCTGTCACGGTTAACGTTCTGGTTTTGTGAAACTGGTTGCTCTTGGTTATTTGGTTGGTAGATATTCGGGTCCCTTCTATTTCGGGTACTCATAGTCTCTTCTTTTGGTGTTCTGATTTCAGGTATTTGGTTTAATATGGGTTTCTGAGCTGCTCGGTTTTGTCTTGCTGTTTTCTTGATTTCGGGATCAAATTGGAGCGGCTCCTTCTCACGGGAATATCTCGTCTGCATCAACTTGTGAAGTTACCAGCACAGACACAAACACTAACACCCCGCGTAAAATCAACGAAGAAAAATTAAAAACAAAAACTAAAAACTAAAAACTAAGCTAAACTAGCACTTTGCGCGTTGATTCCCCCGGCAACGGCGCCATTTTGATCGATGTCGAAAGGTCAATCAAAAATATTTGTAAAATACCTTTACTAGCTACGGCAAGTAAGGTGTCGAATCCACAGGGAATCAGTGGAAAGTGCAAGTGGAACTCAATTTCTATTATAAAAATACTTAAAAGTGGACAGACGATGTCAAGCGGTTTAAATGAGTAGTTTGTAAATGAAAATCTATTTGATAATCGGTTTTACTTGTTGAAACACAAAATCAATAATATGGTTAATGATAAACGGGTCAACGACGAAAGAACTCAATCCTAATTGTTGATGACCACAAATCAATTAACTGACAAAAGATTAAGTAATCAATTAATTAAAACCGTGTAAGCACGAAAGAAAACTCAAAGAACTGATTAATCGAATGATTAATCAATTACAAATCCAAAGTTAAAGTTTAGAATAAACAAAACCTAACAATAAACTCAACCCTACACCCGGAGATGGTTATGAAGTCTTTAGCCTTGCATCTTGATTGTGAGAACCGAGCCCCGGTGTGGAAGCGTGAATAATCTGTATTAACGGTGAAGCTCGGATCCGGGTTAGGATCGAATCACACTCGTATTCACTCTTGAATGATAATAATGGACGGATGTGGAGAGTTCGTTTCGATTAACAATAATCAATAAAGTAGGATGAACAATTGTATGTAATCGAAACACAATAGATAGATGTAGAAGTATGATTTCATTAACCGAATGATTGTCATGAAGAACACCCATACATACATTCATACATACAAAGGAACAGCCACCGGGGGAGAGCTCTTCCCCGGGGGTAAACTCTCACACTGCACACATGACCTAAACAAATGACCTAAATCATCTATTTATACTAGTCTTGTGCCTTGGTCTTCACTCCACCGCCACTTGGATAAGACCAAAGGAATAAAATATAATATAATATGTCACCCGACAGATGCTTCAATTACTTGTTATAATATCTTGTTTTCTTTCTTTAAGTTCTCATTATAAACGAGCAACGATTCGATGCGTCGGTCTAAGATATAATGCCCAACATTGATCTTCATGTTCTTGATTATGATGTTGGAGAAGATGTTCATGGATAAATCTTTTGATTAGGATGTGTTATGGTGGTGTAAGATAGCCTCAAAATCGCCCCAAAACTAAATAATATTGAATAGCATCGACCCTAGGGTTTTTGGGCTTAAATATGGAAGAAAAATCACCCAAAATCCCTTTTTCCGTCAGACCAAACCGTAAGCTACGGTCTGGCCACCGTAAGCTACGGTCAGACCGTAGCTTATGGTCAGACCAATCTGCCTTACAGTCTGCCACCGTAAGCCACGTCTTCGTATTTCAATTCTCTATCTTCTCATGGATCTTCACTTTCATTTCCACTCCATCATGAATGCTCTAAATTAGCTTCTTTAAGCTCCGTTAAGCTCCGCCCACCTGTAACCATAAAACCTATCAAAGTATTTGTGTTCGTTACATATAAACAAGTAAAACACACAATATAAAACACTTAAGGCGTGTACTTTTACCCACTCATCACTATTTATAGTAGAGAGTGTGCCATGCTTTCTCGGCCCAAATGGGCTTTACATACATGGCCTTAGGCCCAAAACAAACAATAAACGAAACTGACAAGCTACTAAAATACATCGTTAGTAGATAAAACAAATACAAAAGACTAATATACAAAACGGGGCCACCCAATCTCCCTCTGGTCTTCAGTATTTGATTTGTTAGCTCTTGTCTTCAGTCGGTCTCGTAGTCAAACAGAGAGTCATAATCAAATAGTTGATTGTCAACAAGGCAGCGAACGAACTTGTTGGACTTCTCAACTATCATGTAAGTCTTGTCTTTCCGCACATCTTCCACCGTGTACAGGTAGAATGGTTTAGTTTCAACGGATCCTCCTTGCTTAGACCAGCCAATTCATGTTCATCAAACAACCTGAGCATGTGCATGGTCTCACAGTGGATGACTACTTCTCCCGTAGCGTTGGGAGTGAACGGTTCACCATGGTAGATTGGCTCTCCATGATCCTTGGGCATCTTGAATATCCATGCCTCTCTTCTTGCCCGTAGCATGATTAACTTCAGAGAGATGAAGGTATGATCTACCTTGTTGAGTTTGAAGTTAGGGTAGTCATCCTTCCATTATTTAGCCAACATCCTCTTGAAGTAACCCTCAAGCTCCTTTTTCTCCAACATCATCACCTAAGTTCCTTCTGAGATAGTTCCTGTCAATTTGTGACAATGAATGGAGGTCATTGTAACTCAGATAGATCAAATCCCCGTTGGCACATCTGATAGCCCAAGTTTTGCTATCTCGGTGTTGTTTTCAGTATAGGATTGGGGAGTCATCATGGTATAAGTACGGCTTCGAATACGGGTCGTTCTCCAAATGGTGTATCCCTTCGTCATTTTATTTCTTGAGCCTTGAGCAATAATAACTACCACAATTGCTGGTTGCTGAACTGTTTCTCGATCAGCACGAACCGGAGTGTCTGAATTCGGGGAGTAGTTGATGTCATCGTCATCTTTATTTTCTTCATCATGTTCCACGACTTCTTGAACTGGTGAATCGGTACCTGCAATGTCTTCAACATTAAAAATATAGGAGATTTATGCCTCTAATGCAGCATCTGCATCCCTTGTTTTCTTGGAAGGATCGTCATGGGCAACATCCCTGACGTCTCATCATATGTAGGGGTTTGGTCACCCGTTTGGTTGTCACCTCCTTCACCATTTCCGACATCTCAACCTCCATCATCATCGTGTGGTTCATCAAAACTGTCATGAGGATCATCATCCTCATCGTTGTCATCATCATCTTTATCTTCTGCATCCGCGTCATCATCATTCGATTCATCATCATCTGAATTATCATCATTAGAATCATCATCATCTTCACTTTGAACCACAGTTACTCCAACAGCCAAAGCAACCACTTAAGTAACTTCAGTAGCCATAACAAGTGCAGTGGTAACAACATCAGTTGGACTGGTACTTGCAGCAGTTGTTCCAACAGTTGCGGTGCTCACAACAGTACCAAAAATTGTTGCTTGTTCATCACCAATAGCAGCAACACAGCAATCACTAGCGCCCTTTCTAGTATTTCCATATATAATACCATCCAGATTTCTTCGTTCCAACATCGTGAGCATCAGCTACAAGATTTGCTAGAGCGGAACGTTTCTTCTTTCCCTTATCAGTCCCTTGCTTACCATCATGCACCCAACCTCTAAACATTCCCATTAACCGATTTTTCAGATCCTCAACATCATCATCGGTCATTTGCATAACCTCTATGGCTGCAAGGTAGCGATTTACAAAACCCTCATTGATTAGGTCTTGATCATTGTTACAAATTCTTTGTTCCTCAATCTCTTCTTGCAATCGTTGAATCATGGACCTAACCTCGGTATTTTCACTGATCAAGGTGTTCATATTTCTTGATGAAGTGGAATCACCTTCCAACATTCCAATCCTTGACTCCAGACGCTCATATTCCATCAAAGTTCTATCAACACTTGTCTAAAACTCACTTCTTAGGTTTCTTGTAAGGTTTGAGAAGGATGGCAAATCGGATTCAAGGTGAGACACTTTTGACTGAAGTCTAATCACGTCATCATAACACTCAGCACTGATTACCGACTCCTAATTCATCAACTGTTGTTGATTGTTTACCCGATTCCGCAAACTTTCAATCCAAATACTCTGGCTCTCGATCAGGGCTCTATCAACCTCCTTGTCGTGTTCCAACTGTGCAACTCGAGCAGCTAGGGCATCCCTTTCCTTCACAACTCTTTCATTCGTTGCCCGTTGTTCTTTCACAAAGTTAATGAATAGGTGTTTTCGTTTGACCTGCTTCTCATTTGAATCTCCTAGAGCCTGAATCCTATCGAGGATAGGATCCCGGAACACTGGAGATCTCCTCGACTTTCCACTAGATAAGGGTATGGCATATATGATAGGGCTTTTGGTGGTTAAGGGAGGTGTGATGGAAAAGGTAGGTTGAATGGTTGTTTGACTTGGCATGGTAATAGTTTGGGTAGGTGTGGTTAGGGTTATGGATAGGCTAGAGGGTTCAGTGGTTGTTTAAGTAAAGCTGGTTATGGGTAAGGTAGTAGGTGAGGCAATAAATGCGGTTGACCAGAATGTGGTTCCCCTAAATGGTGAGGTAAAGGATGGGCTAAATGGGGAAGATATCGGTGAGGTTGTCCTAGGTGGAGATATAGGTAGTTTTTGAATGGGTGAGGTATGAGTAGGCTCGGTTTCGGGTTCAATTATTTGTGGTAATGGAAGGCCTTGTATAGGCTGGCTTTTGTGTGTAGGGGATTGTTTGGGAGAAGTTTTGTGTGAGTTATGAGTCTCCTAGAGGTGGGTTTGGTTTTGAATTTTGTTTTGTTTTTAAGTTTGGGTACGTGAATTTTTTTGGCTTTAAGGACTTCTAAGGTGCGGGATAGGGTAGTTGGTCAGGCTTGGTGTGGGTCGACTTTAGGGCTGTTCAAAAAGCTCACGGCTCGAAGCACGCTCGAAATCAGCTCGATTGTAAATGAGCCGAGCCTAGCTCGACTCGATTTCTAAAGGAGCCGAGCCTGAGCTAGCCCCAGCTCGACTCGATCTCGCTCGATTGGCTCGAACTATTTTATTTTAATTTATTATATATATACATACATGCATATAATTATCGAGCCCAATTATTTTAACACATGGGGTTTTCTTTAATCCATCCCAATTTCCTTTCTTATACTCCATAGTCCATATTCATAATTCCAAATACTGAGTAACTGAGAGATGGGACTTCATAGTTCACACACTCAATAATTAGTATGCGTTCCATTTTTCACCCTAACCCTAGACGTTCATATTCACCTCCGTTATCGGCCGCCGCTCATCCTCCGCCATCGGCCGCTGATTCTCTGTTTAATTTTGTATTAGACGTATTTATTTAGTTTGTATTTGGTTGGTGTTGATCTCAACGTCATATTTATTTAGTTTAACTTGATGGTTGCATATAATTGTAATAATTACAGGTAAACTCGAGCCAAATCGAGCCGAGCCGAGCCGGCTCGATTTAAAACCGAGCCAAGATTGAGCTCAGATTATTAGCTCGATTAAGAGATCGAGCTCGAGCCAAGCCAGCTCAATTGAATATTGAGCCGAGCTTGAGCTTGCCTTGGCTCGGGCTCGGCTCGGCTCGTGAACAGGCTTACTCGACTTGGGTGGTTGGTTGTGGTAGTGTCAAAGTGGAAAGCGAAGGAAGGATTACCTTTACAGACTTAGGCACCTTTAAAGGAGTCGATTTCTTGTAATTCCCTACCTTCTTCAAACGTTTTAACGGTTATTCGGGTTCTTCTTCCTCTTCAGCTAGCATAGAAGAACTCCCAACATAAGGCTTGCATGGAGCCTTCCATTTCTTGTCGTGTAACCTCTTTGTCCGATGCTCACCCTCAACCTATGTATTTGAATTAGTTGCATCACCATCACCTCTTTGACCGTCATCATCACTTTCATCTCCACTGTCACCATCACCTTCTTCGTCAGTGGTCTCCTCGCTATCAGTTTTGGTTTCAGCAAACAAACCGAACTTAGTACCAGGCTCTTTTCCTCGATACTAGTACCCGCTTCTTCCAACAGGCTCCAACATAGCCATAAACACATTTGGCTTCACCATCTTGATGTGATGAGGCTCAGACGGTGGCAACACATTTCCTTCACCATCAACTTCCTCGGGATAAACTGGTATTGGAAGATTCTTCAATAATTCATCCAGAACCAGTTGAATAAAACATGGATACATCATCCAGGTGCTCTTTGAAAGTACATTAGATTGCATGCACTTAAAGAACCATTTTGAGAAGTTGAACTCTACCTTGTTTGTTAAGCAGGCCATCACCCAGACCCATTATGTCTTCAACTTGTTGAACCCACTTTTCTGCTCAGACAAGAAATGAGCTACAACATGAAACAAAAACTTCCAATATGCCGGTAGATGTCTTTTCTCACATGTTGACCAAACAACATCCTACCCGATGTTCTTCACATAATCCTCCAAATCCTTTTTCTGGATATGCTCATAATAATGAGGTTAGGCATCCTAGATGTTTAGGGCTCTTCGAACAACATCATCCGTTACTGTTAGCTTCCTTTTAGCTACCTCAATTGTTATAGAGTCCTCATTCTTCACTATTTTAGCCTTCGTCCAAAACTCTTCAACCCAACAACTATGTATATATGGATTAGTGGAGATAGCATGCATCAAAGGACACTCCTGTGGCCCCTTGATCATAGAACTAAATACCCTGTGTCTCCTCTTTCTTGGAAGATCCAAATAGTACATGTTGTGTTGCTGCAATAATATTATCAAACAAAACATTAAGATTGAACATTGAGTTACAAGAATAAAGATATATACACAAGCAATAGTAAAGATAAAGTAAAAATAAAAACAAAATAATAAGATAAAATTAAAAATAAAAATTCATAAAAAATAAATCTGAAATTATTTTAAAAACTGTTAAGAATAAACGAGTCGAATCGAGTTTGCTTTAAAAGATTCGAGTTGGAAATTATTGAAAGGAAATATTCAAAGTGTAACGAATTGAATCGAATCAAATAAAAAAAGAATCGAATCGAGTATAAAATGGATCGAATAGAGTTAGATTTGATTTGAATCAAGTATGGATATTCGATTTGATTGAAATTGAGTTCGATTAGATTGATATTTTTGGGGACTCGGTTGGATTGGAGTTATAGTCATTTCAAATCCTTTTGACCTGTAAAGATGAAAAATGTCTAACTATGAACGAATCAGATCGAGTTTCAAATGAATCGAATCGAGTCTGGAACTCGATTCAAATGGTTTGAAATTCGATTCGACTGGAATCGTATTCGATTTGAATGGTTTGATGATGATTTTGGTTCGTTTCCATCATCGTAATCAAGACCTTCACGCTGAGAGAAACCTTGATCTACCAGTCGTGTCTTATTTCTTGTGATTACCCCTTTATCATCCTTCTTGTTTCTGAACACCCATATTGTACCAATCGGTTTCTTGTTCTCCGACATGTTTAGCTTCTTAAATTGTAAAATATGCTCTTGCATAGCTTCAACCCAGGAGTTCTCCTTGAGAGCTACCTTGTAGTCATTCGGTTCTACTTGTGAAATAAAACAAGCAAAAAGACATAAGTTAATGTTACCAAATTTGATCCTTGTTTGGATGTCGGTTGAGGGAGAGCCAATGATATTTTTTGTCGGGTGAGACAGATGAATGGGCAATTGTGGAATGTCTTCCATTTGCACTATAGGTTCCACTTGAAGATCAACTGTCAGACTCTCGATGTGATGGAATATGCATGGAGCATTGATTATAACATCAGTGGCTGGCATAACAGTGTCAGGTTGATCAACCACATGTTCTTAAGTAACAAGGCCATCCCAGAGATCTTCAAAAAATGGAACAAAAATTGTAGGAACCGAAATAGAGGCAGTATTGTCAAAATCACCAGCATCAGTTTGTTCAATAGCAACGACTTGTACATTGTTATTTGAGAAGGAAGGTGTGGGAATAGATTCAACCACACTCGGTGTTGCTTGAACATTTGTTGTGGGCTCAGTCTGAACTAGTTCCACACTGTCAGGCGATAAAAATGAGTCATCCGAACGGTTACCAGATCAGTTGTATCAGCGGGTTGGGGAGCAGGATTGCTGACTGCTGGTCAAGGGGCTGGTGGTGGTACATTTTCCGTTGTAAGGGCCAGAAGTCAGATTAATGTCATTCATGTTGTTGACAAGAATTTGCATCATCATTGGTTCGGGTATAGAAGTTGGAGCATGAGTACTTGTTGATGGGGAGTTAGACATGGTACGAAACTGATTGAACAGGTAGTCATAGTCAAACAACCAGTTGGGTCCCGTGTGAGCATCGGTAGGGTTAAGCTCGTGCCAGTCAACATTGAAGGATTCCACGATCAGTTTTGTCTTCTTTTTGTAGACACGATAAGCAGTTTTGTTGGCTGCATATCCAACAAAATAACACTCATCCGCCTTTTAAGCAAATTTTGGATCTTGGTGAGCGCCTTAAAAGTAGTTGACTTGCGGCTTGGAATTATAGTAGACTTCAAAAAGAGTCTTCTTTAAGCACTTATTGATGATCATAAGGTTTTATATGAAACATACAGTATTAATGGCTTTACCCCAAAAGAATAACGGAAGTTTTGACTCTGACAACATGGTTCTCGCAGCTTCAATCAGTGTTCAGTTGCGACGTTCAGCAACCCTATTCGGTTGTGGAGTGTACGGGGCACTAAACTGGCGATCTATCCCCTTTGAATGACAGAGCTCATCCATAGCTCTATTGCAAAATCGGTTTCATTGTCACTTCTTATCTCTTATACACTTCACCTTCTTGTCAGTTTGATTTTGCACAAGAGTTATGAATCTGATAAAAAACTGTGCGGTTTCATCCTTATGCCCTAGAAGAAAAGTCCAACTGAAACTTAAAAAATCATCAGTAACAACAAGACAATGGGCTTTTTAGCTTATCGCCAATGGATGAATGGGACCATATAGATCATATGCAACAGCTGAATAATGGCATCTATGAAATTAACAGTCTTGGGCCTGTGAGGAAGCTTGTGATGCTTGCATTTAGAGCACGAAAGACATTTTTCAATGCAAGAAAGAGTTTCAATAGGTAAGCCCCTCACATTTTCACATTTGACAAGTTTATTTAGATTTTTAAAGTTTACATGGCCAAGACCTCGATGCCATAGTGATGAATCGTTCTCTGAGGCCTTTGAGATTAAACACGAAGCAGTTTGACGAGATTTGACAAGAGTATGAACTGTTCATGTCCAAAATGTAAGCATCATTATGCCTCAGAGTACGCATCAAAATCCATTCTTTTGGGACTTTGAAACCTGGTTTTATAACTAAGCATTTATTTTCACTTAATTACGTGGAGAACTGTCGATCAAAGATTTGTGAAAGGGTGAGAATATTGTGGTTGAGTTGTTCCACCAAATTGACATTATCAAAAGTTAAGATGTTGTTTAAATATTTTCCTCTAATATTTCCTCACATGTCACCAGTAAAAGAAACGTGTCCACCATCAAATGATTGAACTTCAAATAGTAAGGACTCGTTTCCAGTTATGTGTTAGATGCAGCCACTGTTAAGTACCATATACTGTTGATAGACCTTCTTGACTGACCTTACACACATTTACAATCAATTAGACATGAGTTCCCGAGACTTAGCTGTCTCGGGAAGATCAGCCATGAAGTAACCAAATTTTATCTTGTTTCTTATGAAGATGGAGTGTTGTGGTGACTCAAAATCGGAAGGCAATCCTTAGGGGTCTATGTAAAGCATGTTTTAGATTTTTAGAATATCTTTTGGACCGTCTTCTTATTGTTTTTAAAACAAAATCCTCAGATCTTTCAATCTTTGGATCCTTTTGATGATTTGTTTTTGGTGAGTTCTTGGACTTTTCAGTCTTTAAACTCCTTTTTGATATTTCCTTTTTGGTTATCCAAAAAGGTTTTCTAACTTTCTTAAGGTTGTTAAATCTCACGTCCATTTCACTGACAGAATTTTCAATTCGATCAGTCCTTGTTCTTGAACAGAATGATTTAGAATGGGACTGATTAAACTTACTGCTCATTTCTTTGTGTTGTTTATGCCAGTTCTTGCAAGGTGAGATGGGTTATCACAAACAAAGTAACATTTTCTTCTATGAGCACCATAGAATTCATCCGAACATAATATGATTGTTGCAGTGGGAAAGGCGATCCTTGGAAAGGAACATGATTGTGAAAGCTATTAGGACCATACCCACAATTACCAACAACATTTGCATAATTAGAATTAAAGTAATTCTCTTGATAATAACCATAATAGTTGTTATTATGGAAGTTGTATGGCTGATGATTTCTTTCTTGATTAGTTGTTTGAGAAAATAATCGTTCACTTGGTGGAATATATTTACATGAAGTACTAGTCTTTTCATTTTCAAAGACTTTATCTTTATCTAAATTATCCTCAGACTTGCAAGTTGATGATGAACAACTTGATGTGTTTACATCAACAAGCCTTTTCAAATAAACAAATGTTTCATCATAAACAGTTTCACAATCATCATCTAAAATAACATTAACATTTTCATTAAAAATAACGTAAGAAGTACCAACATCAACACTTTCACGAGTCGCTTCATCATCCGAAGATGAAATGCATTTTGGGTGGAAATTGAACTGTTATTACTACAGACAGATTTGACAAGTGGTTTTAAATTCACATTAGAAACAAAAAGTGAATTTGATTTTTTTTTTTCGTCACAATTCATGTCCTTTTCCACCAACACACTTTCTTCTACACAACTTGCCATACAAGATGAATTATCATTACAAACAACAGGCACAGGCATTGGATCAGTAGTTTTTGAAACAAGAGGAACAAATATCTTTCGTTTTGGCATATGACCAACTCTATAGACCATTTCATCCTCATGAGGGGTATTGAAACTAAAGGGAGGCAGGATGTGTAATTGTCATTGAAAGGCGGTGGAATTGTCACGAATTCATATCTCATACCTGTCTTTTGTTTAAACCCATCTGTGCTCCAATGATGCCATTTAACTTATCAGACGTCATTTCAAATTTGTTTATAATAATTTTTCTTTCGAAAGCTCTAGTTCAAGTTTCTCAATTTTAGCATTTAACTCGGCTATTGTGATTAAAGAAATTCAAATCATTAAACATCTGAATGAGGAATATAAGAAATTTGATAATATATATATATATACCACTATAATCAAAACTCAATCTGATAGTAATTTTTCTTTCAGAAAACTCTAGTTCAAGTTTCTCAATTTTTCTTTCCATGAAATTCAATAATTTTTGTCATGTCGTCATGATGAGTTTTGATTCTAGGGGTATATATTATCAGATTTCTTATATTCCTCATTCAGATGTTTAATAATTTGAATTTCTTTAATCACATTAGCATTATGTGTTATATAGAATTCTATTTTATTTATGCAAGCTTTAGAACAATGGTTTTTGTGTACCTAGGGAATTTCAGGAGTGGCGGGGTTTTACCTGGTGCAAAGCTTGAAGAAGCCATGAATTCATCAATTAATGACATCTCAGCAATGTTTAACGTGTTTACCTGCTCAGTGAATTAATCATCTTCCCAGTCCGGTTCAGTTGATCCGGTAGTTTGAGTGACGAGAGTACTGGAGTTTGAGCTTGAGTTCCCAATGATTGAATTTCCTTGACCGATATGTGGAATCCTTTGACTCGAACTCGGAACCATTGACCTCTTGTCATTTCTCTTTACACTCTACTTTTTAGTAACATCTATGATCTTGATGTCATTTGCTGGCTTTGTTGGGTTGGTACATTCTCTAGCAAAGTGTCCAGTTTCATTGTAGTTTTAGCAACGAAGTTGATCTCAATCAAACACAATGCTCTTGCTGTTGGAGTCCTTGAAGTTGTTTCTCCCATATTTCTTCATGAAATTTGTTGCTCTATGAACTATCATGGCCATATGATATCTGAAATCCATTTTCTCAAGATCCGTTTCATTTATGTCAGGTATATCTCCTTGTTGAAAAGATGGAGGTAACATATTTCCTTGTAACAACTGTTCATGACTTGCCATAAAGGCGTGGAAGAGAGCAATGTGAGAATCATCAAAATCAGAGGGTCGACTTGAACTGGTAGGCTTGCTGGTGGCTGGCTTGCTTATGCCATGTGCTTTGAGTGTCTGCTCAACGGCTTTGTCAACAACATTTTGGAATGGACTGGAGCTCAACGGCTTTTTCTCTCATCTACTCACAACCAATTTCAATAAATATTAAAAAAATAAATGAGAATAAACAATCTAATCCAAAATTTAAAAAAAAATCACTATATTTTTTTTCTCGTCAAGAGGACCACTCATAACTCATTAATGCTCTAACAACATGCTTCCAAATCTAATTATACCCTGGCCCAGTGGCGGACACACCACTATGGGAGGGGTAGCCTCCGCTACGGCTCAACTTTTTACCGGTAGTGTAAAATTTTATTTTATTTTTTTTGCCGATTTTCGTGTTTCATTACGGCTGAAAAAAAATAACGTCACCGCTAAGATTTTAAGCCCAACCAATCTATGTTTTAAACCCAATCAAAAGCCAAAGCCCAAACAAAAAACCCATTAATCCAACTCAACCAAACCACCTTTCACTAGAGATGCACAAATCGGGTTTTTTCTAATACCCGGGTTCGGGTATTGGACCGGTTTCGGGTATGATCGGGTATTGGAAAATCGGTATTGAGAGAAATCGGGTAGGGTATTGAGGAGAAAAACTCAAACCTATGTACTCGGGTAGGGTATGATCGGGTTCGGGTATTGGAACCGGGTAGTGTCCGGGTACGACCGGATATTAATACCCGGTTTTGAATTTATAATTTTTTTATACATTTTTAAATTGGTTTAAAATTTAGTTTTGCTTTGTAATTTATAAAAATAATTAAACTATATTACAAAAACCATTAATCCACTTAATTACAAATTATTTACTTAATAATATGCATATGACAAAAACTTAAACATAAAAGTTGTAAAATAAATATAAATATATACCATAAAAACTCATGCATTATTTCGGGTATTAGAAAATCGGTATCGGGTATAACCAGGTATGGGTATAGGGTATTAATGAGTATAAATCGGGTACGGTTCCGGGTACGGGTATTGAGCTCAAAATACATACCCTATCCATACCCTACGGGTAGGGTCGGTTCCGGTTTCGGGTACAGAATACACGGGTATGAAAAAACCAGTTCCGGGTATTTTTTGGGTCCGGGTACGGGTTTTTTTTGCACCTCTATCTTTCACCACTTCACCTATCCATTTACAAAAAAAAAATACAGTAGCAGACTAGCAGCGCAGCTCTGCTCCACGCCTCCACAGTCCACACTGCACAGCACCGTCGACGAACCTCCACACCACCGCCAGACAACCACCACACTAGTCACCTGTCACCATCGGTCCACAATTACTGCCCACGGGTAAGATTTTTCAATTTCTTGTTTAAATTAAAATTAATTTAGGATTTAGAGTTTAGGTTTAAATTGGAATTGAATAGGTATTTAAGGTTTATGTTTAAATTGGAGTTGATTACCTTTTAGTTTTATGTGTAACTTGTCAAATTGAAATTGAATATTGGTTATTGATTAATGATTATTGATATTAGGTTTTTGTTTCAAATTTTGTTTAGGAACTTTGAATCTTTGAAGATGAGTAAACAAGCTCTTATTAGCAACCTTTTTAAACGTCAAAGAAATGAAAACGATGACATTGGTTCATCTTCACCAAGTTTAAATACTCCAACTTCATGTTCAAATATGGTTGATGATTAGCAAGAAAATGAAGATATCGGTCAAAGTTCAAATATTCATTCGACTTCAAGTCCTTCAATACGTTCAAAAATCAAATAGATGACATAAGAATAGCATATCTTGTTAAAAATGCTTTTTAACCACGAAGTCATAACTTTAAATGGTCAAACTATTCTAGTGGCCGGAGACGTTTTAATGTCAAATAGTTTGTTAAGTATGATTGGTTGGAGTATAGCACTAAACAAGAAAAAGCGTATTGCTTATGTTGTTAAATGAAGAAGATGTAATGGCTCGGTTTCAAGCTATCAAAAACCGAAGAAGAGATATTTATAGCTCAACCTAGATTCGCCACTGTTGGGTCGTTAACCTGGTTAGTTTAAATTTATTTGTTGTCGTGTTGTTTATATTTGTTTCGCTAAAATTGTATTAAATATGAAGAAAAAAAATTTTGAGCGCTACGGCTCGGTTTCGAGTCTAGATCCGCCACTGCCCTGGCCCCATGTTTATCAAACGGATGCAGCCATTATGCAAGAGTAGAACACCCAAGGACAAAACACTTCATGACAAGCTGTTGAAAGAAGACAACACAGAAGGATAAAAACTAAAACCTAGCTACTTAATCTCATTAGTAGTTTTTTTTTTTTTTTGTTATAAAAGGTCTTGAATTCTATAACTTGCTTGTATCACCTACAAAAGAGTTTTTATTATTGGTGTTACTTTCTTGACAATGTATGTACGTGTGCATAAGCATCCTTGGATAGATCAAGTCATAATATTGAACTCTTCCTCGTAAGGTTGTTATTCTCTAAAAATAACATGTCATAAGCTTCCATTGTAATATTTCTCGAAGACATATTGAAAAAACCAACAATGGGTATCTAGCTAGAGCCTCTTATATGAGTTATTGAAACTACATGGCGTAAAAATCGGCTTTACCTTGTAGACCTTAAAAACCGAACTTCCAAGAAACTTTGCAAGTAAAAAAACTAGCATACTTGAGTTGAGCAAATTCTTAAAACCCCAAATGTAATAATAATAATAATAACAATAATAATAATAATAATAATAAAATAATTTATTTTATTATTATTATTATTATTCAATGCTATTATCATCACGTAAAGCAAAAGAAAAAAAAATAGTTCACCTACAAGTTTAATATACCAATTACATGCATTCGGATCTATATATAGTATAACTAGTCGTGTGCCTGCACGATGTAGCACGGAATAACATTTTAAGGTTGTTAGCGAGCCAAGGTTAACTCTACTCGAACCTTACACCAAGCTGACTCAGCTCAGCATCTAATTAAAGTTGAAATCTTAAAGTCGATTTCGTCTTGATTATTTTGATATTTATATAATTTGAATACTATTAATCATAATTTTGTAAAGCATATAAAACGAAAACAAAAGGAAGAAAAGAAAAAATAAAGTTGAGTAGTATTTGGATATACACGATGACTCAAAGTTCTACATTAAATAGAATAGTATATTGATAAGTATGTAATTATATGACATCGTGAGAAACTTTTTTAATAGTGACAAGTTTATTATATTTTTTATCACATAGATAAAGGGTTAGATGTCTAACTAATAGGAACATCAATTTGTAAAAATTTAGCATTTAAAAAACTTGTACATTCATGCAGTAATAACTTGTACATTCAAACCGTTCATCTGATTTGAAAAAAATTATATCGAAATGTCGACAAAAATAAGTTTGTTTAAATGGGTATGCTCGGATTTTTTTAATCATCTTTTCGTAAAACATATAAGATTAAAATAAAAAAGCATAAAGTTGAGTTAAAAGTGGCTAAACATGAGGGGTTAAAGCTGTAATTATTTCTTAAATTAACAAAATTTGAGCAAGGTTGAGGTACCATAATTGTAATTATATTTGTTGAAATCAAACGAACGTGGGTGAATTGTGTTTAAAAGACCACTTTGCCCCTTTATACACGTGTACCTTATGCATTGAAAGTTGTAAATCACTTAAAACAAACGTCTTAATTTTCCCTTTAGTTATGTATTATACATTGTATAGATATTTTGAACTTGTTTTGCATTATCGTTTCACTTTGTTCTTCACTAGTGTTTTACCTAGCGCGACACGTTGGAGCAATTAGTAAAACCCAAACGTTGTCGGTCGCAAGTGTTGTGGTGGTAAGTCGACGCGAATTCGGTCGGTTCCATTTACGTGTGTTATTGTACCATAACTAAATAAAACATTAATTAGATTTGAGGTGGACCAATGGGTGGCGTCACCCGGTAAAACTCGAGCGTTGGTAAACTCAACCGTTGTTGATCCCCGACGTTGAGACAATGAATCTATGCAAATTCGGTTGGTTTATATCATATTCGTTACGACACCGGAACTAAAACAAAAAAAACAAAAACTATAACGGCATTTGGTCGGTTTTGTTACGTTTGTTACGGTACTAGAACTAAAACAAAACATGTTGAGTCTACTCGAATTCGGTCGATTTCCGTCATGTTCATTGTCGTACCGGAATTAAAACAAAACAAAAAAAAATTGATATTCGCCGATTATGTTACGTTTTTTACATATCGAAACGATAAAAAAAACAAATATGATCAATAAGGTGCCACAAGGTTATCCAATCGAGACGTTGCGACACCAAACTTTGTAATTGTATTATATAATTAGATTGTTGGACCAACAAGGGAAATCAGGTGTGTGAATCCTCAACACATGCCAATGCCATAACTTAACTTAAAAACGACTATGATTTAACTTAAAAAACTAAGTAAGTTAACATATATAGACGACAAATAGAACAAAAATGAAAAGTAAAGGATGACTAAAGTGATTATCAACATCAATGATGAAACCTGATAGGTGAGACAAGATAAAGGGTTGTTATATTCAAAAACCAGTCGGCAGTCTCTAGTGTTTATATAAGTCTACACGACTCGTATAGCTCACTTACCTTCATCTGACATATACAACCCGTATAGGGCTATACGACTCATACAGACAGCATGTTAGTCTATATACTTTCTATATACTTTGACTGAATATTTATAATTATTTTTTGGTCTATGCAAGCCGTATAGATGGTATACGGCCCGTACAGACCAAGTATTAGTTTTTCTTGCTCTAACAATGTAAGATTTGTGTGCTACTTTATAAGATTATACCAAAACTTGTTAACCAAAACGAATCGCATGACGACATCTAAAAAGTCGTTACCCCGAAACGCTCATGTTGTTCGTAGGTTGTTTGATTAGTATGGAGCGAAATATTTACTTTTAAATTACGTGCTTCTATTTTATAACCAACTTGGCTGTTATTTTTTATTTTTCTTAGTCTTAAAGTAATCCAAAAAAAAGAAGCCTATACGAGTCAAATAGTCTCTATACAAGTCGTATAGCCTTGTACAGCTCGTATAGAGGCTATACAGTATAACGGATCAAGACCTGACTAGAAAATGACATAGGTTCTCTTGGTGTTTGAATAACCTACCCCCTGTGTGTATAACCCAAGCCAAGATAAAAGATCTTTTATGTAAGTTCAAAAAAGAAAATATAATATGTTAGAGCATTCATATTAAATCCATTATCTTCAAATCCAAAATTACATTAAAATCACTACATTATCTCTCTTCTTTTAATTAAATAATACATTTTTATATCTTTATCATTACCATTTCTAATTCCTTAACTCTCAACCATTTTCAAAAAAGATATAAAAAATTATAGAGGGTATGAACAGTAACTTTTCAAATATATAGAAAAGTCAATGCATTTTTCTTTTTAAACCACTCTTATATTATAAGAAAAAACAATTAAAGTATCAACAATTCTATTGGATAGTTTTCTCTTAACATACCGGATATGCTAAGAATTAAAGGTAATAGATATAAAAATATAACTAAAATTGATACATGAGCTTGACTTATTTTAACCTATCACGGAACATATTTTATCCACGTATTTTCATATTAGGGAAACGAATTGTCTCAAAAACCAAACCTTTTTCGGACAACATCATAAAAATATGAATTTATGTCAGTGGTGGTTAGATTACGGCTCACATTGAAATAATCTGAGGTTGACCGCCACTCATTTATGAATTCAACGCACGAAATTAATCTTTCTTTAGGTGATCGAGATAATTAGTAATAATTAACCTTTGTCTGCTACCTTAGCCATAAAATAGATGTCTTGTTTAGACGTCAAAATTGACGTATTGTAAATTTCCGCGACACGTACACACATCTAGTATGTAGTATGTACCACTCTACAAACCTACATGCATGCATGCATATATATTAACATAAAGCATCCATACATATAAACTAAAAGTTCATATAATATGATGTATTAAATATATATATATATATATAATGTGTGCATCATTATTTAAGTTGCGTTAATGGTATAAAAAAGTGTATTCATGTTATAAAATCTGGGCGTCTTCAATAGTTGACATATAACCATTAGATGACGAGCTAGCTAGGGTTCATCAGAAATTCATAAGAAACGGACTTTTCTGATCAATTTTTGTTGTATATTTGTAGTCTAACACCAAGATATCAATTAAATAAATTAACCATGGAATCGTAACTGAAACTTTGTAGAACCGAATGAAATCCTGGATCAATCACTGAATCGTGAATCACTTTTAGATAAACAATTTGTGAGTTGTACATAATGATTTATCGGATAAGAGTCTAAGACGGATAATTCTGATGATGGAATTGGATTTTGAAGTTATGTTTTTCGATGGTGTATGTTGTAACCGTAATGTTGTATATGTTTATTACGATCGAGATACATGTACATCGATTAATATAATGCAACATTGCAACACAATTCCTAAGCCCAAGTATATTGACTAAAAACCAACCTAACATTACTTTTAAACCCATGTAAATTGTTACTTAAACCCAAATATAAAACCCAATAACAAAGCCGAAATAACATTAGCGTTAAATTGATCCCGCACTCTCGCGTTACCTAACTTGTTTAATCTCTAATATTATTTTCTCAATCGATAAGTTAATCAAATAACACTACCAACAAATTCGACCAAGCTTCTATACAATATTTTGAGATCAGTTTCCTACCATATTATTCAGGGACTATTTTCTGACCAAAACAGTGTATGGCCTAAACGTTTCAACTAAAAAGTGGTGTAAAAAACCGCAAAAGTATTCAAATTTTTCTGCTTAAAATGTGTAAATAAATCCAATACAATCATGTTTACAAAATCCAAAAGAATTATCAAACCATATGTATAAAATACAACAAAGTTATTACATAATGTACACAAGCTCAACCACAACGACAATAAACATCAAACTATGATGCATTTGGTGGAGGACTACAGAGTACAGTCGACTCATAGATTCGGCCCATTGCTTGCATCTTTCCCTTTCTTTTTTCTCATTTGATAGTCGAGTTTCTATAGCGTCATTTTCTCTTTGCTCGTGTTTTAACCGACTTTCTATAACTTCCACTTGGGTCGCAAGTCCCTACATAAAAATCTGTTAAAAAACATACATTTATAATTAGTTAACAAACAATACATATTTTTTTTGAACGGCAACAAACAATACATATAATTAGTGAAACATGTTATGTATATTTTAGCATATTCTATCCACTATAACAAACATACTTTATTTTTTTCTAATCCAAACTAGCAAGCAACACACTAAATATTATTGACCTTTCACGCAGACTTTTTTGAACCTTTCGTTGTACCACAAATGGACCATACATAACACATATATCATTATTTTAACTAGATTACCAGAATACTACATATGAATCAACCTAACAATTTAATCAGTTACAAGCTGATTAAACTCATCTTTTTCATACTACCACCAACAACTTTTTCACTTATAAGCTGAACAAGCCTTCAGCATTCCTACAATAGAAAGGCTAACCTGCCAATCAGAACCACAAACTTAGATATGAAGTGGTGAAGAGGTAGGTCCCAGTAGAGCCCATTTGGTCCCGCAAGACTCACCTTAAACAGGGACGTCTGCGCAAAAACCAACTGGATCCGCAGGACCAACCATGCTCAGAGACGTGACGTCCTTACGCGCAGTACGCAAGCTGTTCCCGCAGGAAATGCCTCCCATGGTGAAGGACTCCGCCTGTTCCCGCAGCCTCGGATACAAGCCATGAGGGAAGGCCACCCGCGCAGCATGGCTACACGCACTAGGTACTTAGCTCTCGATCATTCAGTGTCACCTGAAGGAATGAGCAAAGGCGGGAGCAATCCCGCACAGAGGCGGGAGGGGGAATACTCCCGCCCAAATAAGCCAGTCTATACTGAAGGACCTTTTACTGTACCTGACGAGGTATGGGCGAAAGATCTGATCAGAGATACGACAGCTCACTGATACAGCATGGCGAGCAGCATGCTCCTGTACTGTATCACTATTAGCCGCTGCCTACTCACCAACTACTGTCATACCACGTGCGTAGCCGGCAGTTGGTGGAAAGGGAACAGTATACAGCAGGCCTGGTCACTATCAGCCGCTGCCTACCCACCAACTACCAGCAGGGCACGTGCGTAGGCTACTGTTGATGAACAGGAACACTGTTGCAGCCGGCCATACCTCCTTGGAAACCTACCTTCGGCTATAAATACCCCAAATGGTATGATCATCGACACATTACATTATCATATTATCATCATAATATACCTGATATCTGCTCTAGCAATCTCTTAATATACTTTTATATTTAAAGAGCAATCTAGTCTGATTCTCACGCCGGAGGGTGGTCACAAGGAGGAACCCCCCCCCCCCTTCTCAGTGACGAGCTCACGGTGTCTGTTTTGCAGGTTATCAGAAGAACCATCTTCCAAGGGTCTAACCCCTCGTGGGAAACAGCTATCCAACCCCCAGGTTACCAGTAATCTGCCCGGGGTCCGGTTAGTGTTTCTTCATTGGCGCCATCCGTGCATAAAGCTAGAACTTTATTTTTCTCCAGTTTTTTCAAACTTCTACAAAGATGGTTAGAGAAATTCCGGTAACCACAAACCCAGCTACTGGGATGAACACCGGCAACACAGTTTTTACGAACACTACCCCGGCTACCGAAGCCGGGGCAAGTGAAGTAAATTTTACGAACACTACCCCACTTACCAAAGCTGGGGCAAGTGCAGTAAATGATCACCTATTGGGATCCACCGATATCCAGTTTGAGAAACGAAGACTCCCCCGCCAGACTCTCGATGAAGTTAAGGCATGGGCGGAGGCACGACAAAAGGAATTCCAGGCTGAGTTGGACGAACGCTTGCGTTCCGTGCAACAGGCCGACGAATTCGAATACTGGGAGGATGACTCGGAGGAATCCGACTCCGACGCGAACCCTCGCCATAGGGCAAAAGGGAAGCGTAAGGAAACGGAATCCCAACCGAAAAGGCATTTTGGACAAGCCTTCAAACCAAAAAGCACAGGTGGAAGTCCACGGGACTTCTCTAAAACGTTCAGACCAAACGTTGCAAATGCAGGAACGTCCAAATTTGCAAGGGACATTGCTGAAGCAATCGCCCCAAAGAGTGCCAAACAAATGCCTAACATAGGCACATATGACGGTATATCTGATCCAGACGATCATTTGAACAGGTTCATAGCGGGGGCAACCGTCAGTAATTGGACGGAACCCACGTGGTGTTACATGTTCCAAATGACGCTGGTGGGGGCTGCTAGAGCATGGTTCGATCGTCTACCGGTCAACCACATCTACGACTGGGCAGACTTCCAACAGAAGTTTAGCCAACACTTCAGCCAGCAACGAAAGTATACCGAGGAGCAATGGACAATCCTCAAATGCATACGAGAGGAAGATGAATCTCTGCCAAACTTCATCACTCGCTTCAACTCAAAGAAGCTAAGTTTGGGCAATATCAGCGAAGATCTCGTTCGCGCTGCCTTCATCCAGGGCGCACATGACCCAGAGCTCATCCGCACCCTAACGGGTAAAGATGGCATGCCATCCACATGGGATGGCATCATGACAGCAGCAAAACGCTATGCGGAAACAGAGAAGCAACTGGGTAGAGATCTCCCACAGAGCACAAACCTCTACACCCAGAGGACGAGAGAAGACAACGTCCTCACCGCCCGACTAAATAAAAAACGAAAGCTAGGCATTTGGCAGTCAAGGGTAAACTTTGACACCTCATCCGGCTTGCAACATCGGTTGGACGGAAGGGATAATGTACAGTCGCACCGGAACTCCAGATGGACGCCACTCACCAAAAGCGTCACTGAGATATTCGCCACTGAAGAGCTCCCATGGCCAAAGCCTCCAATAATCCGACATCGTCAAGATGCTGATCGGAGCAAATACTGTGACTTTCACAAGACAAAGGGCCACAACACTGAAGAATGCATAGATGTAAAAGATATGGTCGAAGCATTTGTCAGAGATGGGACGCTCGCGCACCTCGTGGCGTAATAAAGGCTGAGCAGGCGAGTGCGTATAGAACCCCAGCTGGGGAAAACACGAATCAATTCCAGCTTCAAAATCGAGACTACATGCTGCGTAAAGAACGAGATCCCGAACCAGGTGCGTATCGGCTCGATGGCACTCCCATCCCAACATGGAAGGGAGCTCATTTACACAGTCTGCATGTAAATCAATTCCAATTTGTAAAGAAAAGGCCAAGAGCCACTTCTAATGGAAATGATTCTCTTTAAGAACACCGAAGCTGATGATTTTACATTTAATACTTTTCTGAACTAATATGCCGGTTTTCACCGCATAATTACGTCGTCATTGCATGGGAAGGCGGTCCTACCCGCACGAACCCAGCAACGTGACAAACCTTCACGCAGGTCAGTTGAAGGGGAAAAAGTTCAGCACCCAAAAATGAAAGTGTCGGTCTATCCGCATGAATCATTAAGAAAACTGAATTAATAACCTATCGACAACCGCGCGTCGAACGGTTCAAAACAAAATTCTTAAAAAGGATAAGAAAAACCTACACGCAGGTCAGATAAGGGTAAAGTTTTGCCATCCTACTAAGTGCAAGTGACGGTTCTACCCGCACAATCACGAAAGAGGAAGCAAAACTTCACACCTATTATCAACCACGTTCAAAGGTTAACTTATCCTCAAAAGGTAAGAAAAACCTACACGCAGGTCAGATAAGGGTAAAGTTTTGCCATCCTACTAAGTGCAAGTGACTGTTCTACCCGCACAATCACGAAAGAGGAAGCAAAACTTCACACCTATTATCAACCACGTTCAAAGGTTAACTTATCCTCAAAAGGTAAGAAAAACCTACACGCAGGTCAGATAAGGGTAAAGTTTTGCCATCCTACTAAGTGCAAGTGACGGTTCTACCCGCACAATCACGAAAGAGGAAGCAAGACTTCCTGTTATCAACCACGTTCAAAGGTCAACTTATCTTAATGCCTTAGAAATTTCGAAAAGGAAAACCTACACGCAGGTCAGATATAAGTTAAAGTTTAGCCATCCTACCAAGTGCAAGTGACGGTTCCACCCGCACAATCACGAAGGAGGAAGCGAAACTTTAACCCACTATCAACCACGTTCAAAGGTTCTTATTCTAAACACTTGGAAAATTGCAAATTTAAACTAAGTATGCAAGTCATAAGTTTATAAAGCAAGGAACCCAAAGAAGGAAATAACAATCTTATACGCAAAAAGATTAATATTTCAAGAATATATTACAAGAATGGCCGGGAAACTACCCGCCTAAAAGAAAAAAAAAACTATACAAGTCTTAGCAATGGGAAGGGATCTTCAGGATCAAGCTTCAGGGACGCTTCCACTTGGACCCGCTCCGTCAGAAGAACGGGGTGGTTCGAGGAACGCTTTGAGGACAGCTAACCCATCATCAGCAGCAGCTACTTCGTCCACCTTCTCCACCACTGGATGCGGGAAGGCGGCGTATTGGTTCAATGCTTGGTCATAAATGGCTTCGGTATCCACATTGAACAAAGGGAAGTTGGAAGGCGGGAAGCCTTTCTCAACAAACCCTAGACCAAGCAAGAAGCCGGCCTTTTCCCCATCCTCATGAGAAGCGTTGAGGGCTGCGGTCATAGCATCATCGTAAGAGGTCTCTGAAAAGACCCGACGCACAACCTACAAAGAAAACACAAGTATTAGAACCTTTTCTTACAAAAGAAAAGCGTGAAGATAAAACTAAACATACCTGAGGCAACGCTTCTCGAAGAAGCCATTGGAGGGCAGCTTGAGCTTCGTTATGGGCACGTTCGGCTTCGCTCTTGTTAAGGTTGGCAAGTAAAACTTCCTTTGCGGCAGCCTCTTCGACGCCCTTAAGCTTCCGCTGGGTCTGGTCAAGCACCCCCCTCTGGTCCAGGATTTCCTGGAGTTTCTTGGCATCTTCCATTGCCAAGGCATCATGAGCGCGTTGGAGAGCCTCTAATTTGCCTTTCAGCTCCTCATTCTCCACACGCAAAGGCTCAGCAACGGCTTCAGCCTTGGCAGCCCTCTCGGTTGCGTTTCACGCAGTCTCCCTGGCCAGCCGAAGCTGTCCATTCACAGCTTGGGCAGCCTTGGAGCGGGCCTCGAGTCGCGCCTGAACTTCAACCTCGAGGGCCTTGAAGGCCTTCTCCTTGTCGGCGGCAGCTGCCGCCAGCTGTTGGTTCTCCTCCCGAAGAGCACGCGCCTCAGATATGTCCTTGGCGCGAGCTGCTTTCAACTTGTCGTTTTCACGACAAAGCAGCTCGACGCGCGGCTGCATCCGGGCCTGGAGAACCCGAAGCTCATTAGTTAGCCTACCCTCCTGGTAGCTAACCATGGCTTCCCCCAACGCACCCGGAGGAGCAGCGTGGCGAGCCCAGTCCACGCACTCCACAGGTGTGCGAAGGGTTGTTCCTCGGCGTATGTTCCATCGAGGAACATACACTTCATTGGAATCCGACACTGCAAAAGAAACAAAAGCAGTAAGGAAAAGATGATAAAAAACATAAGGGAAAAAGAAAGGAACCCTACGCACCTGTAGGTTCAATGACAGGCCGATAGCCGCCAAACCCATCACCTGAACCTAAAGGAAATCCATCCAACAGGTCAGGCAGACGGGAAGGTGGCAAAAATCGACGGGAAGCCCTGCGCGTACCTGATGGTCCGGCCATCGGTGCCGGTGGCGCGGGCATGGCGGCAGCCGCCGTGGTCGCCGTTGTGGTCGCCGCCGTGGTCGCCGCCTTGTAAGCAGCAGCAGTAACCGCCGGCTCTGTGAAGGATGTTGTAAAAATCGCACTCACAGCCGGCGGTGACGTCATCTCTGCCGGAACAGTTGGCTCAAAGGAATGAGCAACTGGACCAGCGGATGCAGGCGCAGGCGCCTGGGTCGACGCCTCAGGAAGGCTGACCGAGCCTACCGTCATTGGCGGGGGGATACTCCCCTGCGCTTCACCCCGGAATGCGTCAACACCCACGCCTGCACAAAGAAGAAAGTGTTAGATAAATTTATAGTGATAAATCTGCAGACATTACGATTGTACTTACGGGTTTTCTTGACCCTGAACGTACGGACGGGCGGGGAGGAACCCGATGGAGCCGGCCTCTTGGTACCGGTCACCGTCGTCTTCGTTGGTTCTCCGGAGGTAACGGTCGTAGCCTCCGGAGTAGTGGTCTCCTCACCACCGGGCTTCCCCGCCACCTCTTCACTATCTGACTCCGAGTCAGAGAGAACCACTGGATCAGCTGTGGAGGCCTTCTCCTTCCCCTTCACGCCGGCAGCAGCCTTCTTCTTCCGCACAAGGGGAGGACCATCTGCGGATTCCTCAGAAGAAGACAGGATGTAAGGATTTCCAGCAACGGGTACAGCATTGAGGGGTTCAGGATAAAATATCTCCTTACCTGGCCGCCGGTGGCTCAGGATCTCTTGGCCCGGCGGATAGACCTCCACAAACCTATCCGCCGTTTGCTCCAGGATGGGCAACTCATTGTCGTCCAGAGCACGAGTGCCCACCCGCACGGGACTGTCAGCTTCCCGCGGGAACAGGAGCGACTCCAAATTATTCCCCTCTGAAAGAAAAAGAAACAGTTAGAAAATTAACTAATATCAGCAAGAAAGACAAGACATACCATAAGGAATAGAGTTCAAACCATATTCAAGAAGGATGGGAAACCGGGACGCATCCTTCCATACCCGGCTCATCCCCAGCAGCACCATCCCGGACTCCGCAAACCGGTAAACCGGAGATTGGACCCGGGATATCTTCGCGAACCATTCCGCCTCCTGGTAGCTGGAAGCGTGAAGGCTCGGAAGCGCTTGACCCTTCTTGAACTTCATAGCAATGGGGATGGCGCGGGCAGAGATGTAGAAGAACTCCCGCTTCCACGATCGGAGACTGCGCTCGGTCACGCAGATCTTCAAACCCTTAATACGGGTTGTCAGGGTGTACCACCCCTGGACGCACCTCCAAGTATAAAAGGTCATCAGGCGGTCCACGTAGGGCTCAATACCCAGAATCCGACACACCCACTCGAAGTGCCGGACCTTGGCAATCGCCATCGGATGCACCTCGGTCAGGTGCACCCCGTGCCTCTCCAGGACACGGTACACAAACTTTGTCAATGGGAACCTAAGGTTCCCATAAACAAAGAATGCAGCATATACCCCGATCTTGCCACTGGGGGCATCGTACACAGTCTGGTGGGATTCAGGAAACTCAGGCTCGAGAGACTCGAGCATGAACTTCCTGACGATGTACTGGTACTGATCGACAGGTAGAGCACACTGGCACTCGCCAGCAGTACTCCTATCGTCGGCTACAGCTTCAGCATCATGAGAAGACATTTTTGCAGAAAGAAGAGTGATTTCGGGAAAATGCTTGCCTGAAAAAGGGGAGTATTTGCCGGAAATCACTAAGAAGAAGAAGAAGAGAGGTGAAAGTGTGGATTACAAAGAGGCCTCTCCCCCTTTATATACTAATCGCAATTAATGCGGTGAATTTAATGCGGAGGAGAGAGAAATCGAAGGTGCAATGAAACTATGACACGTGGCAAAAAGCAGGCTGGCAACAGCTGTTGACAGGACGTGTGCCAGTAATTTCGCGGCCACGCGCCCGAAAAATCGTGCCCACGCGCCAGGAAAAGCGTCTGGAATGACCATGTTCTGTCACGTCACCATAACTTCCTGCACGTCCTGACACAGTCAGAAGAAACCGTCGCACGACGTTTCATAGGTTTGGACTGTTCTTATCTTTTCACCAACTCTTCGAATTTCAAAATTCAAAAAATTTGAAAATATCAAAAGGTAAGCGGGAAAATACCCCTTACCCCTTGGCAAACAAGTAACCGTAAGACGGATGCGGGTACAGTGTAAAGGCAAAACCCTTCACATACCTAGCACCCGCAGGGAATTGAAGCCAAATAAACCTTGGCAAACAAGTAACCGTAAGACGGATGCGGGTACAGTGTAAAGGCAAAACCCTTCACATACCTAGCACCCGCAGGGAATTGAAGCCAAATAAACCTTGGCAAACAAGTAACCGTAAGACGGCCGCGGGTACAGTGTTAAGGCAAAACCCTTCACATACCTAGCACCCGCAGGGAATTGAAGCCAAGTATTCCTCGGCAACCAAGTAACTACAAGACGGGTGCGGGTACAGTATAAAGGCAAAACCCTCCACATACCTAGCACCCGCAGGGAATTGACGCCAGGAATACCTTGGAAGTAAAGTAACCGTAAGACGAGCGCAGGTACAGTGTCAAGGCAAAACCCTTCACATACCTAGCGCTCCGCTGGGAATTGAAACCAAGAAGGATCTTTTGGGCAATGCTAGCGGAAACGGAAATAACATCCCCGCATAGCGGGAACGTCGAGAACTACGTTGTTTGAAGCTCCAGGATGGAATTGGTGGTCTTAACATAATTGATCACTATGTTCAAAACTACCAAAACCTCATGGAAAATCCATACAACTGGGACTCAATGCTCCTGACTTGCGAGGAGGTTACAGACCTACCCGCATCATACCCAAAGACCAAGCAGGAAACTCGGGCATTTCTGCAAGTGACAAGGACTTCCGCGGAAAGAATCCCCATGGAAAACCTTACAAAACCCTTTGCTCAAGGTCCAAAAGTTCACCTCACTTTATTAAACACGCATGAGAAGAACATTGGACTGGGGGGACTTGAAGAGGTAGGTCCCAGTAGAGCCCATTTGGTCCCGCAAGACTCACCTTAAACAGGGACGTCTGCGCAAAAACCAACTGGATCCGCAGGACCAACCATGCTCAGAGACGTGACGTCCTTACGCGCAGTACGCAAGCTGTTCCCGCAGGAAATGCCTCCCATGGTGAAGGACTCCGCCTGTTCCCGCAGCCTCGGATACAAGCCATGAGGGAAGGCCACCCGCGCAGCATGGCTACACGCACTAGGTACTTAGCTCTCGATCATTCAGTGTCACCTGAAGGAATGAGCAAAGCCGGGAGCAATCCCGCACAGAGGCGGGAGGGGGAATACTTGTAACACCCCGACCAAAGGCGGATTATACATCGGGGCGCCACATATTGTTTCATTACTCGTGACACTATTGGTGTCAATATTTATTAATACACATTTTATCGCGCACGCGCAGCGGGGAAAATAAAGAACATAAATCAAACATAAATCAATATATTATAAATTATAACATTCAAACATCATTAACTTGTCCTGATACATTTTAATTCTAGGTCCAAAAGTAAAAACGTCCTACGTGTCCACAAGCTCCAAAACAGCTACTGCAAACCTGAACATGTGTTAAAATAAACGGGTCAAACACTTGCGTGTTGGTGAGAGATCAAGTTTAATACAATACATAGATAACAATAAAATCTGCGCGCAACATGTGTATGTCTGGTTTTCAACAAGGGTGTAATCTGATCGGGACCAACTCTAAGAGACAAGACTGCCAGTGCTCACAATTGAGCTCACAAACAAGACTAACTGTGTAAGTGTAACAAAAGAGAAAATCATAAACGAATGTTCTCCCGTGTTCATCTAATGGTACCATGAAAACTGCGGAATAGACCGACAAGACGGTTAATGATCCACACATACAAATAAACAGCCAAGTCTACGTCCTCAACACATGGGATACTGCGCGACTAAAGTTCATAAACAGTTTAAGACTCAAGTTTTGTATGAACACATGAACATCCCAAAGCATTTAAAATAAAAAGGGATTAGATACGAGATAACTCACTTGATAAACGATGCGGTGAAAGATATGCAAGAATCAACTCTTAAACAAGCAAAGTTAACCTATAATTAAGATTATTGTTTTAACGATCTGTTTTAAGTCTTGATAATAAGTTAGCATAATTAATAAGTAAATTATTATATAATATATATATATTACCGGAAAAGCAGGGCAGAACAGGGAGGAAGACGGAGGCAGAGAGGAAGACGGCAGAGAGAGCAAGGAGCAAGAGAACAGGAGAGGTTAAGTGTTTGTGTGTGATGTGTTATGAAAATATTATTATTATTTATAGGAAAACCCTAGGAGACACAAACCCTAGAAAAAGGGGGAAAAGATCTCAAAAAGTAAAAGAAAAGATATCAACGGTAAAAAGTTCTGAAAAGTAAAGATATCAAAAGATATGGCAGCTGCAGGGGGCAAGATAAAGCTGTCAGGGAACAGTAAAAAAAACATGGGCGGTTCAGATAAAGGTACTGGTCAAGCATGGCAAAAGCAGATCTCAAAAGATTATGTCAGTCACTTTATCTGTCAACCAATGGGGTTGGTGCGCATGCTGCGCCGAAAGTAACTATTCAGACATTAGATAGGTTAGGTCAACAGCACAGAGGATAAGACAACACAGAGCATACAGGCTGGAATAAACAGAAGATACAAGGGTTAAGCGCGGGAAGGCTGAGTGCGCGAGCGCGAAGGCTGGCACAACAATCCTTAGCGCACTGCGGGAAGAATCACAAATCCTTAGTGTGCTGCGTGAAGAACAAGAATTCTAAGCGCATCGCGGGAAGAACATACATTCTTAGCGCATTGCGGGAAGAACATGCATTCGTAGCGCGCTGCGAGAAGAGTTCTCTTCACGCATCGCAGGAACAAGATGTCTTCACGCAGGCTTCCATGTAAGGAGTCTGGCGCGTGGAGCTGCAGACATCCTTAGGCGGGAAGAACCAAAGGACAAGCAAAGAGGAGGGAAACAAGGCGTAAGGGCGGGACGGCGACAAGAGGGAAAAGAAGGCGGAAAGAGAGAAGGAAGAGGGAGGGGACGGCGGAAAGAAAGAGAGAGAAAAAGGCGGGAAGGAAAATATATATTATTATTAAAAGTAAAATATAAGTATAAATATTAAATAATAAAAGAGAGATCGGGTCAGAGAAACGGGTACCTGGGTCGGGTCGGATCAGGGCAGATGTCACAGTCTCCCCTACTTTAAGAAATTTCGTCCCGAAATTTATCTCGAAGTAGGTTGCGCAGAGAACAGGTGCGGGTACTTGATCTTCATTTGATCTTCCCTTTCCCATGTAAACTCGGCTCCGCGCTTGGACTCCCAGCGAACTTTCACGATAGGGATACGACTGCGCTTGGTTTGCTTAACCTCGCGATCCATAATCTCAACAGGCTTCTCAATGAAATGCATGGATTCATCAACTTGAACTTCATCAAGTGGAATGTGAAGGTTCTCGTCAGCTAAACACTTCTTGAGATTGGAAACATGGAACGTTGGATGCACATTACTGAGCGCGAGCGGCAGGTCAAGTCTGTAGGCAACTTTTCCCACACGCGCGAGAATCTTGAATGGACCAACATAATGAGGAGCAAGCTTACCCTTCTTCCCAAAGCGGACAACACCTTTCCAAGGCGACACCTTGAGGAGGACAAGATCACCAACTTGAAATTCGAGAGGCTTCCGCCTACGATCTGCGTAACTCTTCTGTCGGCTTCTAGCAGTCAGCAGATGATCACGGATCTTGGCGATTTTATCGGTTGTCTCTTGAACAAGTTCGGGTCCTGTGATTTGAGTTTCACCCACTTCGCTCCAACAGATCGGGGAGCGGCACTTACGACCGTAAAGTGCTTCAAATGGGGCCATACCGATACTGGAATGATAGCTGTTGTTATAAGAAAACTCGATCAAAGGCAGGTGTGAATCCCAATTACCTCCAAAATCAAGAACACAAGATCGGAGCATATCCTCAAGAGTTTGAATAGTTCGCTCAGACTGACCGTCAGTCTGAGGATGATATGCCGTACTCATGTCCAAGCGAGTTCCTAGCGCAGATTGGAGAGATTTCCAAAAGCGAGATATAAAACGGCCATCGCGATCGGATATGATGCTCAAAGGAGTACCATGGCGGCAGACAATTTCCTTGACATAAAGCTGCGCGAGATGCTCAACACGGTAGTTTTCACGAATGGGCAGGAAGTGAGCAGATTTAGTCAATCGATCCACTATTACCCAAATGCTATCGTGTTTGCTTGCTGTCAAAGGTAACTTGGTAATAAAGTCCATTGCTACACATTCCCATTTCCACGTAGGAATTTCTGGTTGTTCGAGCAAACCAGATGGGCGTTGGTGTTCAGCTTTCACTTTAGAACAAGTCAGGCATTTAGCTACGAACACAGCAATATCCTTTTTCATACCGGGCCACCAATAAGTTATGCGCAAATCCTTGTACATCTTATCAGCGCCAGGATGAATAGAATACCGAGATTTGTGCGCTTCACTCAGGATATCAGCGCGAAGATTCTCATCAAAGGGGATCCAGATGCGATTGAGATAGCAGAGAATTCCACTCAGATTAGGGACAAAAAGTGCTTCCGCGCCACACGCTAACTCGGCGCGAAGGTTACCATTACTGATGGATGCGCGCTGCGCGTCACGAATACGCGATTCAAGGTTGCTTTGAATCGGCGCAAAGTGAAGATGCGTGCGCGGCAAAATACAGTTAAGTTGGCAGGGTTTTCGGCTGAGCGCATCGGCTACCACATTAGCCTTACCAGGATGATACCGGATCTCACAATCGTAATCGCTGATGAGTTCGTTCCATCGGCGTTGCCTCATGTTAAGTTCCTTTTGATCAAAGATATGCTGAAGGCTTTTATGGTCAGTGTAAAGGATACACTTAGTACCATAAAGGTAGTGTCTCCAGATCTTCAAGGCAAAAACAACTGCACCAAGCTCGAGGTCGTGAGTTGTATAATTCTTTTCATGAACCTTGAGTTGCCTTGATGCGTAAGCGATAACCTTGCCTCGTTGCATAAGAACACAACCGAGACCTTGGTTGGATGCATCGCAATACACGACAAAATCATCATTACCCTCAGGTAGTGCAAGAACAGGAGCTTCACACAACAAACGCTTGAGCGTTAGAAAGGCTTCTTCTTGCTTCGAGCCCCAAATATACGGTTTACCTTTGTGCGTCAGAGCTGTTAAAGGCAAAGCGATCTTCGAGAAGTTCGAAATGAAGCGCCGGTAATAACCAGCTAAGCCCAGAAAGGAACGGATCTCAGAAGGAGAGGATGGCGTAATCCAGTTCTTGATTGCTTCAATCTTGGATGGGTCGACATGAATACCCATCTTGTTTACAACATGACCAAGGAACTGTACTTCATCCGACCAGAATTCACACTTGGAAAGCTTAGCATAGAGCTGCTCGGTTCGAAGCTTCTGCAACACCAACCGAAGATGTTGCTCATGCTCGGCCTTGGTCTTAGAATACACCAGAACATCATCGATAAACACGATCACGAATTTATCCAAGAAAGGCCTACACACCCGATTCATTAGATCCATGAAAACGGCGGGTGCGTTGGTTAGACCGAAGGACATGACCAAGAATTCAAAATGGCCATAACGAGTTCGAAAAGCAGTCTTCGGAACATCTTCATCGCGGATGCGCAACTGGTGATAGCCAGAGCGGAGATCAATCTTCGAGAAACAAGAGGCACCTTGGAGTTGATCAAAGAGGTCGTCAATACGCGGTAAGGGATACCGGTTTTTAATGGTGAGTTTGTTCAACTCGCGGTAATCAATACACATGCGAAACGATCCATCTTTCTTTTTAACGAACAACACCGGAGCACCCCAGGGCGAAGAGCTAGGGCGAATGAATCCTTTAGCAGTCAACTCTTGAAGTTGGCTGGCCAATTCTTGCATCTCAGCGGGTGCAAGACGATAAGGAGATTTAGCTACGGGGGAAGCACCAGGGACAAGATCAATACGGAACTCGACTTCACGAGCGGGAGGGATACCAGGAAGATCATCAGGAAAAACTTCAGGGAAATCACGCACAACAGGGATATCGCGAAGCTTCTTCTCTTCAGCAGGCTTAACCACATGGGCTGGGAATGCAATATACTTCTTCCGCATGAGCCTTTGGGCTTCGGCGCAAGACATAAGTTTAAGACCACTGGAGGGTTTTTCGCCGTAAATGTAAAGATCACCATTTTCTCGAGGTAGGCGAATCAATTTCTTGGCGCAAATAACTTCGGCGCGATTATGCGAGAGCCAGTCCATACCAATGATAACATCAAAGCTTCCGAGAGGCATGGGGATGAGGTCGATCAGAAAATCGTTTTCGTTAAGATTAAGCGTACAATCTTTAATCACTGAGTTAATTAAAATAATTTCACCATTAGCCAATTCAACTGAAAAATCTTCTTTTAAATCGTTGCGCGGTCGCGCAAGCTTCTGCTCGAAGGCGCGAGAGATAAAACTTCTATCGGCGCCAGTATCAAAAAGTACAGAAGCATAAAATCCGTTAAGCAAAAATGTACCATTAACTACGTCATTATTCGCTTGCGCTTGGTGCGCGGTTATGTTAAAAGCTCGTCCACGCGTCACTTGGTTTGAAATCTGGTTCACCGGATTCGCTTGCGTAATCTGAACTTGTAGTCTTGGACATGCGTTCCGGAAATGACTGGGATCACCGCAGTTAAAGCACGATCTGGGTCGTGGGTTTTGGTAGGTTGGTTGAGGATTCTGCGGGTAGACTGGTGGTGTTGGCGCAATTGGATTGGCGAGAAGGACTCTACAGTTCTCAGCAGTGTGACCAGTACGGCCACATCGGTTACAAAGTCGACACGGGGTTTGGGTTGGGTGGTGAAATCTACAGGTTGGGCAAAAGGGATGGTTTCCTGTGTAAGGTTTCTTAGTTGGCGGGGCAGGGAGTGCTGGATTGGTTAGGGCATAGTTGTGAACTACAGGGGGAGTTGGGTAAGCTGACAGAGGGTTAGGCGCGTAAACTGGGGGTTGGTAAGCGGGTTGCTGGACAATGGGCGGGTTGGTAAGCGCATAGGCCTTGCGCCTGCGCTTGAGGTTGTTACGGTTTGAGGGTTCTGGTTTGGTTTCTGCGGGCTCAGGGACAGTCTTGGTGGGTTTGGTCTTCTCAGTTCCCCGCAGGAACAGGGTTCCTGCTCTGACATGGTTGTCGCTGAGCACAGCGGCCAACTCGATGGCGTCAGAGAGAGTAACTGGGTTTCTGGCCCATACAGAATCTTGAATTTCCATGGGGAGACCCCCAAGGAATTTCTCGATGGCTCGGCGGGAAGGGGTAACAAGGTGAGGGACCAGTAAGCTTAGCTCGTGGAAGCGCGTCGCGTACTCGCGCGCTTCACCGCTGTATTGCTTCAAGTTCCAGAATTCTTCCTCCAGGCGCTTAACTTCGTTGGGAGGGCAGAATTCTCGCGTAAGAATTTCCTTGAATTCCTCCCATGTCATGCTAGAAGCAGCCTCTGCGCCACGCGCATGAGCTACTCCATTCCACCATGTAAGCGCTCTGGATTCCAGGACACTGGAAGCATATAGGGTTCGTCTGTCTGAGGGGCATTGGGTGTGAAGGAAAGTGTTTTCTATCTTCTCGAGCCACTGGAGCATCACGGTGGCTCCTTCAAGACCTGTGAACTTTGGAGGGTTACCCGCATTAAAGGACTTAATGTTATAACTCGAGGTATTGGTATTGTTTTGGCTCAAAGCTTGGGCTATTGCGGCGGCCATTTCCTGGGAACGTTGCTGTCTACGCATGCGCGAGGCTTCTCTTCTCTGATGACGGCGAGATAGCGGAGGCATTCTATAAAAGTTTTAATTTTAGTTAATATCTTGGTTTTAGCGCAAAGTTTTAATCTTATAAAGCTTGGTTTCACGGAGTTAGATGCTATCAAAAGTTAAAGTAAAATAAATGATTTTAATGCAGACTTAATAAAGGTAACAAATTCGAATCAAGAATCGACAATTCATGTATCACCATGACTTTCCGAATTCCCAATTTAAAATATACGAGCAAACGAGTATTGGAGATTGACGATTCATGTATCACCATGACTTTTCAATCTTCAATATAAAACATACAAGAAAATGAGTATTGGAGGTTGACAATTCATGTATCACCATGACTTTTCAAGTCTCCAACCTCAGAACATAATCGTAAATGGAAATTGAAAATCAACTATTCATGTATCACCATGACTTTTCGGATTTTCAATCCCAACAAACGAATATGTAAGAAAAATCAATAAAATCGAAATTCAACAAAAATCGAAATATCGCGAAATAAAACATAAAATCATGTACTGCGCAAGCGCGAGCATATTCATAAATAACGAGTAATTAACAATAAGCGCGCAAACATGAGATTTCTCTCATGCGCGAGAAGGGACTCTTAGGTATTCTAGGCCGTTACGTCTAACCACCTATCCTAAAGTCAACGAGCTCTGATACCAATCTGTAACACCCCGACCAAAGGCGGATTATACATCGGGGCGCCACATATTGTTTCATTACTCGTGACACTATTGGTGTCAATATTTATTAATACACATTTTATCGCGCACAGCGCAGCGGGGAAAATAAAGAACATAAATCAAACATAAATCAATATATTATAAATTATAACATTCAAACATCATTAACTTGTCCTGATACATTTTAATTCTAGGTCCAAAAGTAAAAACGTCCTACGTGTCCACAAGCTCCAAAACAGCTACTGCAAACCTGAACATGTGTTAAAATAAACGTCAAACACTTGCGTGTTGGTGAGAGATCAAGTTTAATACAATACATAGATAACAATAAAATCTGCGCGCAACATGTGTATGTCTGGTTTTCAATAAGGGTGTAATCTGATCGGGACCAACTCTAAGAGACAAGACTGCCAGTGCTCACAATTGAGCTCACAAACAAGACTAACTGTGTAAGTGTAACAAAAGAGAAAATCATAAACGAATGTTCTCCCGTGTTCATCTAATGGTACCATGAAAACTGCGGAATAGACCGACAAGACGGTTAATGATCCACACATACAAATAAACAGCCAAGTCTACGTCCTCAACACATGGGATACTGCGCGACTAAAGTTCATAAACAGTTTAAGACTCAAGTTTTGTATGAACACATGAACATCCCAAAGCATTTAAAATAAAAAGGGATTAGATACGAGATAACTCACTTGATAAACGATGCGGTGAAAGATATGCAAGAATCAACTCTTAAACAAGCAAAGTTAACCTATAATTAAGATTATTGTTTTAACGATCTGTTTTAAGTCTTGATAATAAGTTAGCATAATTAATAAGTAAATTATTATATAATATATATATATTACCGGAAAAGCAGGGCAGAACAGGGAGGAAGACGGAGGCAGAGAGGAAGACGGCAGAGAGAGCAAGGAGCAAGAGAACAGGAGAGGTTAAGTGTTTGTGTGTGATGTGTTATGAAAATATTATTATTATTTATAGGAAAACCCTAGGAGACACAAACCCTAGAAAAAGGGGGAAAAGATCTCAAAAAGTAAAAGAAAAGATATCAACGGTAAAAAGTTCTGAAAAGTAAAGATATCAAAAGATATGGCAGCTGCAGGGGGCAAGATAAAGCTGTCAGGGAACAGTAAAAAAAACATGGGCGGTTCAGATAAAGGTACTGGTCAAGCATGGCAAAAGCAGATCTCAAAAGATTATGTCAGTCACTTTATCTGTCAACCAATGGGGTTGGTGCGCATGCTGCGCCGAAAGTAACTATTCAGACATTAGATAGGTTAGGTCAACAGCACAGAGGATAAGACAACACAGAGCATACAGGCTGGAATAAACAGAAGATACAAGGGTTAAGCGCGGGAAGGCTGAGTGCGCGAGCGCGAAGGCTGGCACAACAATCCTTAGCGCACTGCGGGAAGAATCACAAATCCTTAGTGTGCTGCGTGAAGAACAAGAATTCTAAGCGCATCGCGGGAAGAACATACATTCTTAGCGCATTGCGGGAAGAACATGCATTCGTAGCGCGCTGCGAGAAGAGTTCTCTTCATGCATCGCAGGAACAAGATGTCTTCACGCAGGCTTCCATGTAAGGAGTCTGGCGCGTGGAGCTGCAGACATCCTTAGGCGGGAAGAACCAAAGGACAAGCAAAGAGGAGGGAAACAAGGCGTAAGGGCGGGACGGCGACAAGAGGGAAAAGAAGGCGGAAAGAGAGAAGGAAGAGGGAGGGGACGGCGGAAAGAAAGAGAGAGAAAAAGGCGGGAAGGAAAATATATATTATTATTAAAAGTAAAATATAAGTATAAATATTAAATAATAAAAGAGAGATCGGGTCAGAGAAACGGGTACCTGGGTCGGGTCGGATCAGGGCAGATGTCACAATACTCCCGCCCAAATAAGCCAGTCTATACTGAAGGACCTTTTACTGTACCTGACGAGGTATGGGCGAAAGATCTGATCAGAGATACGACAGCTCACTGATACAGCATGGCGAGCAGCATGCTCCTGTACTGTATCACTATTAGCCGCTGCCTACTCACCAACTACTGTCATACCACGTGCGTAGCCGGCAGTTGGTGGAAAGGGAACAGTATACAGCAGGCCTGGTCACTATCAGCCGCTGCCTACCCACCAACTACCAGCAGGGCACGTGCGTAGGCTACTGTTGATGAACAGGAACACTGTTGCAGCCGGCCATACCTCCTTGGAAACCTACCTTCGGCTATAAATACCCCAAATGGTATGATCATCGACACATTACATTATCATATTATCATCATAATATACCTGATATCTGCTCTAGCAATCTCTTAATATACTTTTATATTTAAAGAGCAATCTAGTCTGATTCTCACGCCGGAGGGTGGTCACAAGGAGGAACCCCCCCCCTTCTCAGTGACGAGCTCACGGTGTCTGTTTTGCAGGTTATCAGAAGAACCATCTTCCAAGGGTCTAACCCCTCGTGGGAAACAGCTATCCAACCCCCAGGTTACCAGTAATCTGCCCGGGGTCCGGTTAGTGTTTCTTCAAGTGGTTTATAACAATTATTGTTTTCATTGTCTTTAACTTCTTGAGCCATAAAAGGGGCATAACATTGTTAGTCTCATGTATAGTTGTATAGTGCACCTTTATTATACATTTAAGATTAAAAACTAACCATACTTCTTGTTATAGTTTGGAATATTATATGCACAAAGTACCACAAGCTCATAACTTTCTTGGTAGATATTCCATGACCACTAAATACAGAGCACAACACTTTCCACAACACGAATGCACACACGTATTAAATGGTGAATCTAGTCAATCGATTTTTTGAAGCGGATATTAAGATTAAAAATCCTAGAGGTGGCAAGATACCGGGGACATTTGACTAAAAATGTGAGCAATCAGTTTTGGTACATTACAAACTAGTTGGGTTGTATAGGGTTAATTCGTTGACATCTTTTGTCTATTTATTTTAAATTAAAAAATGCATTATAAAAATACTCAGGATTAAAATGGGTTTTGTTTTCAACTCATAATTTCTAAAATATAGACCATAAACAATTTTTCCCATATTTTAGAAATTAGGAGTTAAAAACAAAGCCACATTAAAAATGGGTCATATTTGCTACAAACTAGTCGGGAGATTTTGTTTGACCAACAAACTCTTCTCCATTTTCAAGAAAATGTGAGTTTAAAGGGGAATCAAGTTAAAACAGGTCAATTCTAAAACACCCAAATTTGCATATCGCTTATACAAGTTGACCTCCACTTTGGTGGGATGGTAAAGGCTTTGGCCTTTGGGTGAGAGGTCCAGGGTTCGATTACTGGCAATGGTGGTATATTGTAAATTGTAGGAGGAAAGCATTAACATTCAAAAAAAAAAAAAAAAAAGATATGCATGAACCTTTGTATATGCCTATGAAAAATCTTTCTCGTTATACATTCACAAAGAGTACTAGAAAATAAAAACAATTATATTTCAATTCTAATGAAACTGAATAATAAATTACAAAATATACCTGAGCATTTTCTTCTGCAAGTTCTACCTAGGGAGATATTTGAGAATTTGATGGCTTTTTCGTACCAACTTTTATGTGTTGCATTTGATTCCAAACAGGTAGTTAATGTTGTTACATTGATCACATTCCAGCTCACATAAGGCAATCTGGTTCTAAACACAAAATAAGCATCACATAAATATTGATAAGAAATATTATTAATGTTATTTACAGAAATATAAGTCAACTTACTGAAGCTTCTGCTACATACATTCCTGCACATCATGTGTTTTCTTTATACTTGCACATATATACACTATTGTAAATAATCATTCTGACAATAATATATATTACAACTTTTATCAACACTTAAATTACTGTTTTGCCCCTATACAATATTATTGTTTTTACCCAAAAATTACATGTTAAATTGTTAATTAAAAAGTAATATAAGACAAAATTAAAATTGAATTTTCCATTAAAGTTGAATAAATCCAACTGTTATCAAAAAAAGATTAAAACATTTACGCTAACACAAATAGACTTTAGTTAAACTTTATTTGAACAAAAATTATTAAACCAACTCAAACTAAGTATACATCATCAAAATACCAAAACAAAAATACCAAAACATCATTAAAAACCTAATCAAAACCACAATGCATACGCTAACACCAAATAAATAGATGCAAATAATAAAACAAATAAACTATACGAGCATACTCCCTTCTCAGAAGCCTAAAAAGAACCACCTAAATCATGAGTCAAGAGAAAACACATCCATTAACTGAAAAGTGAAAACTTACTGTTTGGAATGTAATTATCTTGATAAAATGATTAATGGTTTTCATCTCATTAGCGGCATGACCTAAAATTAGAATAAAAAAACATTAAAAGTGGAAGTTAACAAACGCTAAAACCAAGCCCAATCTAACAACATTATTAAAGCAAAACCTATTGTTCACATGTCATTCAACTAACCTCTCCACATCAATTGTTCACATGTCATTCAACTAGCCTCTCCACATTAATGTCACATCATTGCCAAGTCGTCTATTTTCTTTCCTATTATTACCAAATCATCTCACGCACTATATTTAAACCTTAAGATTTTCCACCCTAATCATTTTAATCTCTCTCTCTCTCTCCCTCTCTCTCTCTCTCTCTCTGTAACAACTCAGACTTTTCGAACTTAATAAATACCCGAACCATTTCGATGTTTGGGAAGTTGTGTCGCGTTTATCGAATAATTTCTATTTTATTATTGAGTTCTTATCATATTTATTTAATATTAAATATATATATATATATATATGTATATAAATAACTTTCAGATATATGTATTTTTGACCCTAAACTTAAGTTTTAACTGTTTATGTATCCACACTTAAACTTGGAGGACTAATTTGCAAAATCTGGAAACTTTAGTTATTATGACCCATCTTTGACCCGTTTACCCGATTCAAACCCAAACCTAATATCCAATTCGTGAACCCGTATACCAAATATCATAACTTGGACCTCAATTATCGTAGCAAATTTGGAAATCAAATCAAGCCATATGTTAATCTTACCATAAAAGATCCCACCGACGTCGTAATTACGTTTAATCGATCTAATTGATTCGTTTTACCTAAATAACCTAGCCGAATTTGGTTGAATCGTGAAATACATATAAACGTTCATAACTTTTCAATTAAACTTGCAGCCATAATACTCTAATCCTCGACATCTAAACCCCTCAAACCAAATTGATTATGAGTTCAGTTTGCTGTCCATTCCTCATCGCGTTTTAGACGGCTCGTGTGTTCTACAATTAGCCTATCTCAGAACGTTAATTGAGGTAATTGTGTTTTGTTTTGTGTTCATCGGCGTCTGTCTATCATTAACCCTAAACTTTATTCAATCAACATCTAACGGATTAACGGATTAGATTTCTTGGGTTTGGTTAGGGAGATTAATGGGTCAGATTTTATTGGATCTTATTCTGGTTATAACCATCTAACGCCCTAGCCCATTTGGCTAGGGTTGATGGTGTTTTGGTGTTTACGGGCTGCCGACGCGGGTTCGAATCCCGTCAGCCTTGGTTTTTGTTATCTATTTTTTTAAGCTTAAGTATTATAATTAATGATTTAAATTGTATTGTTAATATCAGAAATATAATAATTGGTCGTTGACATATTAACTAATTCTTTTCCCGGACCTTGGCTTGCTAAAGTTTTTATAACATTAATATTAACAAGGTTTAATATATTAAAAAGGTGTTTATAACAAAGAATTTAAAAAGAGTTTAAGTCTAATATGTATGTATCTAATTATAATCTTGTTAAATTATATAGTTTAAGTGTTTTGTAAAAGATCATATTATTATTATTATTAATCATTTATTATTTACGATACTAACATTAAAGAAATATTTATTAATAATAAACATATATTAAACGTATTTTTAGATTGAGAAAACAAATCTCTTTATATATCTATAAAATCTTTACAAGTATTTATTCAAGTATTTTTAGGTGTTTATTATAATTTAATCATATTTATTACGATAAAACTTTGATAATAGAGTTTGTAATAAATCTAAGTAATAAAAAGCTTTTGTAAAGATTACACTCGATCATTAAACCCGAACGCCTCTCTAGTTTTAGATTCGTTATTCAATCCATATTTATTCCGTAATTATTTGTTACTTAGGATTCTCATCGCTATTTTCCCGAAGCGCATGATTTCCGCGAATCATCATTTCCAAATATTTCTCCTTTCACTTTTGTTCGTCTATCGAGGTGAGTACCACATTCCCCTCTTTTTACTCGTTTTCATACTGTTTTGGGGACATATGCGTAAATATACTTTCTCATATATACTTATACTAAAAACTGCAACTTTGTCTTATGTGTTAACAACTTATACCTTACTTGTTTATGTGCTTATTTGCTTTGTATGCTTTCGCATTCGGAGAGGTCCAACATAATCTCAGTCTAGTATGATCATACGCTAGTCGTTAGCCTTTGTGCTTCTCGACATCTCAGTTATACTTGCTCATTGGTTAATTTGTTATTCTCATATGACTTGTTGCAGCTACGTATTTTGTTATATATACTATAGGTATAACTAAACTGGTGTGTTTGTCACTCAACATGTGTTGTTGACAAAACTTTATTTTATACACATATGCAGGTTGGTGAAGACTTAGTGAAGAATTTAGCTAGAAGAATATTTTAATCAAGAAATATAAAATTTGTATTGTTGTATGAATTATGTACTTGTTTGTATTTGATTTATTTGATAATTGAATTCAACTAATAGATATTGTCATTTAAATATTGTGCATGATAGTAACCTTGAGAGCTGTGACAATCAGTTCGCGCCCCGGCATTTTCGCCGTAGGTTGGGGTGTGACTCTCTCTCTCTCTCTCTCTCTGCTTACTAACTCCACCATCCACCATCTTCTATATTTCGGTAATGTAGATCGAGATTAATCGTTTTCCGGTAAGGTTATATATTATACTCTAATGGCCAACAATGTTATATGATTTTCCGGCAAGGTTATATCTTTTTCCGGTAAGGTTTTCCGATATGGTTTTATATTTATTTTAATTGTTATATGATTTTGTAATAATCTCTTTAGGTTGTTTATCAAAGTCCAAGATTGAATTGATATTTTGAAGTTATTACGGTTTTCCGGTAAGATTTTTGTTTTCCGTTTTTGTTTGTATTTATATTAATTATTATATGATTTTCTTATAATCTCTTTAGGTTCTATATCAAAATCGAAGATACAATGGAGATTTTCCTTATTTCGTTTTTCCGGTAACGCGATTCAAATATTCTGGTTATCAATTAGAACATCAATTTTACATTTGTTTAAATAATTCAAATCTTCCATAATTAGTAATTTGTTTATTATGTGATATTAATATTAATATTTAATTTTCTCATTTCAGGTTATGTTCCCAACTTGATATAGCTAATTTCGTGGGTAGAAGATTTGTTGATAAAATATCTTATTTTTTGTTTAATATTGATGTATAGTTTTGTTATTATTCATTTATTTATGTATTTTTCGCAATTCATGTAATTTATTTGATTTTTATATAATCAATCATATATTGTTGTTGGTCAAAGTCCATTTAATATATTTTAATCAGAAACGATGTATTAAAGAAAAATTTATTTGTATCTTATATTTATCTATTTATTAATGATAATCTCTATAACTTATAATAATTATTATAAGTTTAGTAATTTTGTTATTATTAATTTATTACCTTTTCTAATTAGTTGTTACATCTTATTTTGATAGAAATAATAATATTTACACCTTACCATTTTTATATTTCAATATCTTTGACTTAAACATTATTCTGTTATTATATTGTAAGATACATTATATTTTTTCTATATATAACCAATTACGTTATATAAGGAAAACCCAATAAATAAGTTATAAAGTTTTCATGATTATAATTACAAGATTTGCAATATAATAATTTATTGCAAATAAGCATTTATATTATATTTTCTATATTCAATGTAATTCCATGATTTAAATTACATAAATACAATAATTAAGTTTCCATGATTTTCATTTATTTTCATATTTTCATGATTTTCATTATTGGTCAAGTTTTATTTAAAAGTTTCTTCAAAAGTTTCTTCAAAAGTTTCTTGTATTAAGTGAAGTTCTTTTAGTGTTTTACAATTTTATATTATCTATATATTATTTCTGATTAATATTAAATGTATTTTATTAATATAAATCGTTTATTGAATATTATTTTTGATTTGGTTAGTTTTTGGTATGGTAACCATTATTAAATTAAAAATGTAATAACCAACATTTAAGTTAACGTAATAATTACCTTTAATTCAATCTATGACAGTTGATTTTTGTTTAAATATACTTAAGGTAATTGATTAATTTACAATTTTATTTCCATTTACTTAATTGTTGAAGTCAAATTAAATTACTTAATTTTAGAAGTCAAATTATTAAATTATTAACGCTTTCCAAAAGACCAAATTAAATTATTTAAACTCAAATTTATTTTATTTACACTAATAACATTGTTACAAAAATTTATGTATTTTAAGAATGATTTCAAATATTGTGATTACTAACTATTATTTGACCAAAATGATATAACTATAACTAATGATATTATATTTTGCCAACTTCAAAACAATTTATACTCTTTATATATGTAAATCGTTTTAATATAAGTTTTTGCAATATATGTTGACCACTAATTAATTTATTAGTTATGGCGTTTTTGACCATAACACATTCTTTGTTTTAAAAATACAATTATTTGATAAATATATATATGAACATTAGCTCCATGTGATAGCTAAAAATTAATCAAATAGAAAAGAGTTTAATACCAAGTTTATAACCAATAATGTCTATATAAACATAGGAATAAATGAATATATACCAATTACGTTGTTCTGTTAGATAAATTTATAAATGTTACTTTTATGTTTTATGTTTTACTTGCATAATATATATGTAGATTATGAAAAATGACAAGGGTTTGTTGTCCAACTCATAGTATAGATAGATATGTATGTTTATTTAAACTTTTGTAATTGTTTATAACATATGAATCCATTTTGTTGATAACATATTGATTGTATTAGATTTGTACTTTTAATTTCAAATGATGCAGTTATCATTTAATTAATATTTGAATAATTTTTAATTATGCATATATATCAAGATTAATGTATACAATTAAAAAAAAGAATTATATAATGAAATTGATTTTAACTAAAATAATGATGTTAACAATTATTGTATGTTTTTTTCTTCCAATATATTTTTATTAATATTTTTGAATATGTTACTTTTATATAATAGCAATATTTTTCATTTGTAGTTTGTTTGGATTGCTAAATGGCAATGATTTGAACATTCGCAGACCAGTTCCATTGAAGTTGTTGTCATCTTTTGATAAAGAGTTTTTGTAACATCCCGAAATTTCCAAAATGATATTTATTATATTACTTAATAATAGAGGGAAAGTTGACTCGGGTTCGGGAAATAAATAATAGAGTAGGAGTTGGTATGAGTCGGGCTAGTGTTAGATTATTTGAGATGGGTTAAATGAGAATGGGCCTTAGGTCCATGGGCTTTAAGGGATATAAATATCCCCTAAACCACCATAAAACCCTAAACCTCATCTCTTTCCATTCTAATCTCTACACATTCAAAAACACACACCATAAACGAGCAGGATCCGAGAGAGAGTAAACGTTAGTTGGTGCTAGATCGTCGTGACGAACCAAAGCAACAAGACCAGCTCGTGTTCGTAAGTTCGACTCGTTCAAGGTACGTTTATGGTTAGAAATCGTTCGTATAGGTTCGGTTTGATTTGAGAAATGGTAGATCTGAGTTTGTATGGTAAAAACGAATCCAACAAAGCTAAACTTACTGAAAATGGTTATGATTTGATGGGTTAATCGATTGATAAAAAGGACCCGTAACCTATATGCCTAAATCGCACCCTCTAAACATCGATGTTAGGTCGATTTGATAGTTGGGGTTTGTAGGCGCTGGTCAGACGATTCCATGGGTACCTAAATCGAGTTATTTGGTTAAGGAACGAAGGATTTAAGAGCGAACAGAACCTGCAGACGACAACTTCGCCTGCAAGCTAAGTTCGCCTGATGAACTTCGCCTGCAAGCTAAGTTCGCCTGATGAACTTCGCCTAAAGCTAAGTTCGCCTAAGGTTTAACTTTGCCTAAAGCTAAGTTCGCCTAAGGTTTAACTTCGCCTAAAGCTCAGTTCGCCTAAGGTTTAACTTCGCCTAAAGCTCAGTTCGCCTAAGGTTTAACTTCGCCTAAAGCTAAGTTCGCCTATGGTTTAACTTCGCCTAAAGCTAAGTTCGCCTAAGGTTTAACTTCGCCTAAAGCTAAGTTCGCTTAAGGTTTAACTTCGCCTAAAGTTAAGTTCGCTTAGAAAATAAATTAAAAACCTAATGGAAAATGTGTTAAGACAGTTAATGTAAATAAAATTTTTCCAAGCTGACATGGCAGCTCGACCCCAGCCAGGGGCTCTGCCCCTTGGACCCTGCTAGGGGCTGCCGCCCCTAGACCCCGCTGCCAGGGGCGCTGCCCCCTGACCCCCGTTCGTTGTGGGTAGTAGTTAAGACTGGAAAGATGATATGAGTAGTGATAGTTGTTTGATACGTGTACTTGTTATACAGTCAGCCGTGCACAGCTGAAGAAGGGGATTACGATTAACGGTGAATGTAACCGTGTTCAGGTGAGTTTCTAGCCCCATTCCTTGTTATGTTTTCGTGGCTGTGTGCATACTCGATGTGTTGTTAATACATTTATCCTAAGTGATAAGTGTATGTCATATGTGATATGTGTGATAGATATGAATGATTGTTTGTCGGTACGCGAACGATCTTCGGATATTGCGCGTACTGTCAGGTTAAAAATAAAGGTACGAATATTATATATCGAAGATGTATGAATATTTCAAACGAATACTTGTCGGGGCGTGAACGATCTTCGGATATTGCACGTAACGACAAGGGGTATGGTTGTTAAATGAATGAGGTAAGGAATGCCTAGAGTGTTCTTATGTTATAATGTAAGTATGTGTATATAGGTACACGAATGGCATGTGAGTTCTACGTTCGACATAGTAAGTTAGGATGGAAAATCCCTCTAGCTTCTGTCGGACATAGACTCGGCTGGTGATGGCGTAGTTAAGGACTGCGAGCCTTATACGTGAAGTAGATGATATATGTAAACGTAGATAAGGACTGCGAACCTTATACGTAATGTAAATAGGCGTCAGCATAGGAAAGGACTGTGAACCTTATACGTGTTGTATTTGTAGCATAGGGGAGAACTGCGAACCTCGTACGTGCTATGAATTAGGTTGCAACATAGGGAAGGACTGCGAACCTTGTACGTGTTGTGGATGTATTTCAGCATAGGAAAGGACTGTGAACCTTATACGTGCTGATTTTGTAGCATAGGGGAGGACTGCGAACCTCGTACGTGCTATGAATTAGGTTGCAACATAGGGAAGGACTGTGAACCTTGTACGTGTTGTGGATGTACTATGGTATAGGGAAGGACCGCGATCCTTGTACGTACCATAAATGGTGAACATAGGTAAGGACTGCGAACCTTGTACGTGTTCACGACCTTGAGTACAGGTATAGACGGTGAACTATGAACGTACTCTCGGTAGACGGAGGTTAGTGATTGTAGATATGTATGTATGTATGGTAGCGAGTATGTATGTAGAACAGAAGGGTAACTAGTGAAGTATGGATATGTATCTACAGATATGTATGTATGTGTATGTATTGTATGGCGTTCGATTAACTAGAACTCACTCAGCGTAGCTGACTTTTAGTATGCACGCAAGTGAGCTGATTATAGAGTTAGCATGAGGTTGACACACGGCATGGATTGAACGGCTGGCATCTGAAGAAAGAAGTAGAGATGTTTTAAATATAAAGTTTTGTGTTATGGTATCAAAGAAAAGATTTAATGTTTTGTAACAAATGATTGATGTTTTATATTCCGCGAAAAGTTTTAATAAACTCTGATTTGAAGAACTGTGTTTATGAGTAAATCCGACGCTAAAGTAGGGTCACCGGGTTCGGGGCCTTACAGTTTTTGCAAGCAACATCTTTCTATAATATTTGCAAGATTTGCACAATTTTCTTGGTAACTTGTTGGTTATATTTTTTAAAGTTTCTTATTGATCTCTTATACCGTATTGTATTAAGATTAATAATTAGTTTATTACTTTTTCCAGCCAAAAAGTATCATCTTGCTCGAAACATATTTGTGTTGATTGAATATGTTGTCTATATTTATGTGATTTGTTGATATGTTTTTCCACCTATGTGTAACACGGGCTATACCCTAGTAATCAATACAGTAAAAGTGGAAATTAACAAACATAGATCATAGACTGATGTTGAAACAACTGAGAAAGTAACCACATGCTACAACGGCGTCATTCGTGAGCCACCCAAACATTTGATTATACGCCATTAGGGTTCCTCGTTTTCTATTAGGCCTCCAATGAATGGCATATGTTTGAAGCATGTAAACCGCTTGATATAGTTATGCAAATATTTGTTGAAAATTTCACAAATTAGTTAACACAAAGCAAAATACAAATAGAATCATTGAAGAAGATATATGATTAATGATAGGCTACTGATGGAGATTGAGAGACTTTTGGGGTTAAGCATGGATGATCAAATTGAGTTTGGCAGAATTCTAGCGAATATTTGGGATATAAAGGATTAGATTGTGACAAAATCGTTCAAACAGGATTTAAAAAAAAATGACCCGCGATGTGATTTAATAATAATAATAATAATAATAATAATAATGAGCTGAAATCAAGAGAAAATTCCACATGGACAAACAAAGAGTTTTGATAAAAAAAGGATGTTACTGAAAAACTCATTCTTTTATTAGATAGATAGATTACTCGTTCATGTATCGTATTTAAATCATCGAATGAATACCTAAATCTCATTCAATTTCATTAATTAGGGCATTTATCAAACACTTACACTTGGTGTGTATAGAAATCTTTATATATTTAGTTTATCACTTTGTTCATGTAACTAATTCCAAATAACCCATACATATTCAATTTAACTTAATAAATAATTAAACCCCCATCTTTTCAAACTAGGCAAGTTACCTCCAATTCATCTATAATATTAGAAACTCTAATTCACATACTTCATGAAACTAATCTATAAATTATAGATAAGCAGAGCCGGCCCGGGAGGGTTGGGTGGTCGACGGTCACCGGCCCGACACCCCGCTAAGTCTGAAATTTTATTTTTTTAAAATTATATGTATTTTTATTAAAACAGTATGTAAATTTAATATTTAAACTCAGATATATAACCACTAGCTTTATCTAGTGGCAAAGAGGTATTACTTCCAACCAAAAGGTTATGAATTATAGTCTCATTTGAGACATGTTTAATTGTATTTTTATACAAAGTTTTTTACACAACCCAAATTATATCCCAAATTATAACTAGAGGTGGAAATTAGGGTTGTTCACGAGCCGAGACGAAACGAGCAAAGGCTTGCTCGTTGCTTGGCTCGTTTATAACCGAACCGAACCGAACGGCTGAAATTCGAACTGAGCGAAAAAGCGAAATGAACCAAAATCAAATTGAGCATATTTCTATCGAATATCGAGCGATTTGGAGCATTATTTATTTCTTTTTCGCTTTAAAAGTTTCAATAAAAAACAAGTTTGAAGGTTGTAAATTATATACTTTATAAATAAATTAGTAGTTTTTAGACAAACGTGTATTAGATTGTAAATTTTATTAAAAGTTTGACGTGAGATAAAATGATCATGTAAACAAACTTTAGTATTCTAAAAATTTGAAACAAACAAATCTATAATATATATAAACGAAAGCTCAAAAATCCTACGTGTTGCGATGTGGTCGCTCCCCCTTTTATGGAAGCCACCAGATTGTTGGATTTGTAAATGGAGGCTTCTCTTGCATTTGACTCGAATTCACGGGTATGGGTCTTACCAAACCCAGACAGTCCTTAAACGGGTTATAACATCTCATTAAATTAAAAATTAATCTCACCAAATATTTGATATTAAAATCCTATAAAATAGGGATATACTAAAAATTAATAATTTTTTTTAAAAAAGATATGATTTATAATTAAGAAACAATTTTATATTAAAAATATTGCGTCATGGGTTTTACCAAACTCGTATAACTTTTAAACCGGGTTGTAACATCTGATATATTTATGAAACAATTTTCATCATCAAATCCTAAGTATATAATTATTAACTTCCTTACAATACATAAAATTATAATCAAATATATATATATATATGTAGAAAAGGGTTAAAATAAAAAGACGTAGTTTTGTAGGAAGAGTATGAATGACATAAATTTAGAGTTAGGAAACTATGTAGCTTAAATCCTATATCCTAGGAAACTATTTGGTATTTTAAAAACTACCAATCTCAACAATTAGATCATAGATTCAAAGGTTTAGATTTATTCTTACTATTCCTAGAAAACTATTTTTGTTTATTATAACTCACCCCTATATATATATATATATATATATATATATATATATATATATATATATATATATATATATATATATATATATATATATATATATATATATATATATATATATATATATATATATATATATATATATATATATTAGAAACGAGTAATATAAAATAACCCCGTAATATGAGCGAAACCTTTAATATCATACGTGTCGCGCTCTGGTCACTCCCTGCCCCTCTCAAGCCACCAGATTGCTTCATTTGTAAATGGAATCTTTTTATGCGTTTGAACTACTTTGACGGGTATGGGGCTTCTGATGAAACCCGAATAGCCCACGGGTCATAACAACTCATCTTAACATTTTCCTCTTTCCTCTGCCTACGAGACCTTGACCACACCCACCTTATCGTTGGTGTGGATTGAAACAGGGAGTAGACTGAGCGAAGGTCATGGTGGATTGAAAGTGTTTCTCTATCTTCACAATTGCAAAACCTAACCTTTCAATCAACGATTCCATGGTGCGATTTCATCATTTCAGCAACACATTAATTGCGTACTAATTTTAAATCCTTTTATTTTGCATGCGTCTTTTTCTTATTATGCTAATTTCAAATCAAATTCGATAAGTAAGTTGTATCATTGCCCCTAATCTATATGTATACCTAAAATTGATTGGATTTTCTTCTATTTTTAAAATCGGCATTTTTTAACTATTAAATATTCATAGTTCTTTATAAATTAGGTTTTTTCGTTAATTTTTTTAAGGTTTTATGATATATATTGTAACATCCCCAAAATTTCGATCCAAATTTGACAACTTAGGAAAGTTGAGGGATCAAAAATAATATATAGACAAGTCATATTAAATAAGAAAAATAAGGAAATAAAAATATTTCCTAAGTTAAGTTTTCTCACATAAAGAAAATAATAAAAGGAAACTCCATTCCACATGGAAGGGTGCAAGAAAGTGGAAGCATTCCACATGGGTATAAATAAGGAATATGGAATCCATCACATATGGAAAGTGGCAAAAAAATGGAAACTTTTTATAAGAGATAGAATTTCCATAGTTATATTCTTTTATGCTTAGCATGCACCAAGTGGTCCTAGTGGAGGGTGCGAAGCACCCGACGCGTACGCGCATGGGCTCGGGCAAGGACGAGGACGATGACGAAGGCGACGGCAAAGGGCGTTGGGCACAATGTGGCGCTTTGATAACGCACTTTGCACTTCGCACGCTCGCATCGCCGCGAGCCGCTTTGAGAGCCACCTTAGTATTTTTGGACAACGAGATTTAGACCCAGACATGACAAGCTAGTAAAGTTAAAGAACTAAAAATGAAAAATGGTGTTCAGGGACCCATCGCGATGCGCGATGAGTCCAAGAACACGGCCATCGCGTATCGCGATGGTCCATGATGACTCAAGGACATGTGTCATCGCGATACGCGATGACCCTGAGAAAGGGGCCCATCGCGTATCGCGATGGGACCAGAAATCAACTATAAAATGGGAGGCCACGGGCTCATTCTCACACACACTTCCACTTTCTCTCTCTAGAATTTACACACTCTCGGGTTTTACGTGACAAGCACCGTTTTGCGTGCCACCGACCCGACAATCATCACCTTGTAATCCGTGCCAAATAGCCGAGGTTTTTCTCGAAGTGCGTGCCACCCAAAAGTAACCCAACATCCCACCTCGAAGTACGTGCACGACCCGGCGACACCTACACATTGCCTCGATTTGCGTGCCAAGGAAGGTTGACCAAGAATGCCTCAATAAACGTACATATAGTACTAGTGCTGCCCATATAAACTTAGGAATATCTAACTTCGAATACCCGTGCGAGGTAGGGGTTCTGCCTAAGTTATTATTTTATTATTATAATTGACTTAGACCATAGTCGGAGATATAGCCGAACATTGATTACGATTATGTATAATATAACTTTTCTTAAGTAAAGATTATAGTCAAAATAGTATTCTTTATGACTTGAAATATATTATTTATACAAGAGATTATAGATAATAAATTAATGTTTCTTCTTAAAGAAGAAACTCAATATAGATGTTTCTTCCTGGAGAAGAAACGAACATATAATTGGTAAATAAAGAAAGGGACTAAAAGTCTAAATGTTTTATATAAACAAATGATTTCATCAAGGTTAAATCTATACAAAACGGACTAAAGGTCTGAAGCTAGATCGATGATCTAGTTATTTATACAAAGGTTATTCTCGTACTATAGGTCCGAGGTAACAGAACAAGAAGAAGAAAACAGAAAACAGGAATCAGTAACAGAAACTGATTATAAACAGAAAAGGTGAATACGCCCCAAACCTTTTTACATACTCTTTTTGAGTCAGAATGTTTGCATAGATTTACGAATCCTTAAAACTTTGTGTTATAATAATAAGAAACGGACACTCTAATTAAGAGTATACATGTGTCTGGATCCATTCATACATGGTGACTCGGCATTTCCCCGAGGCCATGCATATCATCAACATGCCTCTGAAAGTCTGCGGGACTGTTCAGAGACATGATATTGTGTATATAATTAATTGTACAAGGTACTTAGGGTAATTTGATCCCAATGTAGTTGGGTGCCTAATGAGTAGTCACAAAGGTATTTTTGTTGGTTTCACAAAGGTATTGAAAATATTTTTACAAAGAGTCAGCGTCATTCACCAGCTGTGTGCTGGCGTATTTGCTAACCATTTTACAGGAAAACAGAAAGGTTAGGACAGACAAGCAAGAGGGAATAGAAGATTGGAGTTATAGTCATTAGATGCTATCTGGTGGCTCAGATATTTTATTCAAAATATTATAAAGAGTTATGTTTTCAAAAGAAATGAATTTGAAATATCAAACGGGTATTTAAACCCGAGTTTTTAATATAATAATATTTTATTTAAGACTTCCGCTAAATTAAAACACACAACTCTGATGTATTTACAAAACAGGTACCAACTATTGGTCACACGCCTAGGCCTTAAGTCGGGGTGTGACATATATTATTATTTTATTCAATTTCAAAAGGTTATTTCCGTTAGTATTCTGATTAGGGTTATTTTTCGTTATGCCTTTCTTAGTTATCGAAGATCATTTGAGGCTTATGATCCCGATAACCAAATCATGACTAGATACGTTGCTGGAATTTTACACCCTTCTAAATCATGTACATTTATTATTATTATTATTATTATTATTATTATTATTATTATCATTATTATTATTATATGATTGGATCGATTTGTTACAATGGAACTCTAATTAATCTAGAATAAAGCCATCGCTGCTATTCATCGATGTTAAAAGATGTGATTGCTAAAAGTACTATGTTTTACAACTATTAATCTTTGTTTGTATAGGTTTGACCACATCTAGATTCGTCTTGATTTTATTTTAGATTCTTTACCGATAAACTCCAAAATCGTGATCTACAAATTTATGTTTAATTTTAATCAGAGGCTTCAAGCTGAAGTGAATTAGGTTTTGTTTACTTTCAAAGTTAAGGTATTGGATTATTGAATATGGTAGCTTTAATGCTTTGGGATAAACACCTCAGTAGGGTATTTTGGTGGAGTTTGACTTTAATTATCAAACAGTTATTTTTAAAAAATTAATTTCATGATGATTGGTTTTAATTTACTTAAATACTTCAGTGGGGTATTCCAGTAAACTTTGGGTTTCATAATCAAATAATTTCTTTTAAGCAGATTGGATATAACTTATTTTAAGGATTTGTGAATGATTTTATCTCCTGATTTATTTGTAGATCAGAACTCACTTTAATTTATATGCTTATTTAATTTGCAACGTTTTTGTTTTTTTTTTCATATCTGTTTGTTTGACTTTTGGATTTATATGGTATTATTTAATAATATATTTTTTAGATAACGCTATTGTTGGTGTTTGAAACTTAACTTTCAACTCAATATTACTACATGTTTTACTTATTTGTAAGTTTAAGTATCTAAATTGAGCGAATGTTTTATACTAGCAATTTTGCATATAAATAAAGAAAGAATATAATTTCGCATATTACAAACGAAAAATTGTTCTTGCAACTTGAGTTGCGTGCTATTTCTTTGAGGTAGCAATCTTATGAGAGTGTCTTGTTACTACACTCAAGGTCAGTTGTTTCTACTCTATATGTAATATGTTTTTATGATGTGCTCTTGGGTATGTGTATGCCTTTTTATAATATGTAGTTTAAAACCTTTTTTTACATCAAACTTTTAATAGTTGTAGTGTCATAGATGTGTTTTATCTTCGGCTAAGTTCGTCAAAATGAGCAAAGAATACATTTTTGTGAGACAAGACATGTTTTATGAGACGGAAATGAAGTCTCTATAATTAGGTAAAAGGAAAAGGTATGCAAATTTGTTTTACCTTTGATAATTATTTTTGTTACAACAATAGTATGATCACTACCATAATCTGTTTATTAAAAAACTAAATAAAATAATCACTTGTAGGTAATACCAAATTTCTATTGCAAAAGAATCTCAAATGTTGAAGCATTTGACATGATTAAAAAATCTTATTTCAATAACATTTCTGATGTTGTTTTGGGTAGCGAGTAGCAACTTACTAATATTTTATCATCAGATATCAAGCATGTTGAAAACAAGGTCAATTCTAGAATAAATATCTTCATGCATCAATACAACAAGTTCAGAAAGTTAAATTTTAAGGTGTTGGTTTCTTTCTCAATTGATGCGGGTCATAAATCATAAACGGTCCAGTGTTAACAAGAAGCGTATTTGATTGAGATTCGGTCATAATGGAGGTTAAATATTTTGCTTACATTTACACCAAAATATTTAGCTTCGTCTTTCAGAAAATGGGAAACACTAGGCCGTTGGCATAACGGAATCCTTGGTATTCCAATGTACCTTATCATTACTTTGTTCATGTTCGTTCACAAAAAATAAGGGCATGACCGTGTGCATTCATGTTCGTTCATTTAAAATCTAAATGAACAGTTTGCAATGGAAATGAACAAGTCTAATACATCACAATTTATCCAAAAAAAAACATATTTAAATTAGTGGCTTAAATGTACATCATTCATTTTAACAAGCCCTTTTTATTTTTTGTATAGTTTCCTATTTATATGGTATGTCTTATTACATGATGTAATTTATTTTAACACACTTCTCACAAAACAATTATTTTTATTTGAACTCTTTCTATATATATGTATGTGTGTGTGTGTGTGTGTGTGTGTATAGAGAGAGAGGGTAGAGATACTGTATGATAATGGCTAAACGTACGAGAGGTACGCGAGATGCTCAAAGGCAAAAAAAACAAGGCAAAAGTACTAAAACTGTAAGGCCCCGTTACCGGTGGCCTACTTTGGATGTTGGATTTACTCATTAACATAGTTCTAAATATCATAGTTAATAAAAACATTCGCGGAATATTAAAAACATTCAAATGTTGCATTACATAACCATTAATTCTTGTCTCAACGAGCATTCAAATCATTTAAACATAAAACTTTGTCTTTTAAGATAACATAACATTTCGTACAGCTTCATCAAGTCCATGCCATGTTCTTCCCCACATGAGAGCTGCATCAGTCTACTCACCTGCGTGCATACTAAAAGTCAGCTACGCTGAGTGAGTTCTGGTTAATCATACAACATACAATATGTTCGCATACTTGCACACGTGCCCGAATGTGTGTACATTATTCATACTTTACGTTACATTCATAATTATCCATACTATTTAAAGAGCCTTCCGCCCTATAATCATCACATATATTATTAAGGTCTGGTCCCTATCCTCACAGATATTATTAGGGTCTGGTCTCTATCCTCACAGAGATTATTAGGGTCTGGTCTCTATCCTCACAGATATTATTAGGGTCTGGTCCTTATCCTCACAAGTATTATTAGGGTCTGGTCCCTATCCTCACAGATATTATTAGGGTCTGGTCCATTTGTTTCATGCAACTGTAACATACCTATCTTTACATACCTTCCTTAATAATACGTGCAATATCCGAAGATCGTTCACGTACTATCAACATAACATACATACATCATTCATACATCATATATATATATATATCAATCATATCTTTAACTACCACCTGACGGTACATGCAATATCCGAATATCGTTCACGCACCGTCAAGCAATCATCATACATAAATCATACCAAGCATACACTTACCATAAGTGGTAAGTGTATTAACTATCACATCGAGTATGCACACAGCCCCGAAAACATAACAAGGAAGTGGGACTAGAAACTCACCTGAATTCGGTTACGTTCACCGTTAATGGTTATCCCTTTCTTTAGTTGTGCACGGCTAACTATATAATAATTACGCGTATTAATTTCTATCACTATCCATATCACATTCTAGTTCAGTTATAACCCTCAACGAACGGGGTCCGGGGGCAGCGCCCCTTGCAGCAGGGTTCTAGGGGCGGCAGCCCCTAGCGGGGTCTAAGGGGCAGAGCCCCTGACTGGGGTTATTATTTTCATTAACTGTCTTAACACATTTTCCATTAGGTTTTTTAAGTTATTATTTAATTTGCTAACCCAAAAGTTAGAGGGCTTCTTTGTAATTAACTCATTATTTTCTAGGTCCAAGAACCATTATGTAATTCTTTCAAAGTCTAGTTCGTTATTATGCTCTTTAATGAATTGGGGTTCATTCGTTACTTCTGTCTTCCATAACGAATTGGCCTTTATAGCGAATTGGACTTATAACGAACTGGACCTTATTCGTTTGGTCTGATTAACGAATTGAACTTATTAGCGAATTGAACCCTTATAACGAACCAGTCCTTATAACTAATTAGACCTTATAACGAACTGGTCACCATACGAATTGGACTTAACGAACTGGGGCTAGTTCGTGAGTCTTTCCTTAACGAATCAGTTCACGAATCAAAGCTAGTTTGAGACCTCCGCTAACGAATTAGGGTTATGTCAGAGAATGTCAGAAACATTCTCTGACGTAACCTACCTCGTACCCTCCGCCTTTCCGGCGCCGTCGCCGGAAAACCGTGGCTTCACCGGAAAAACGAGATTTGACTCGTTTTCCACCATTTTTCACCGTTTTTCGTCACGTTCGATCCAGATCTGAGCTAGGGTGACCCCTAAGCTCATCTTAGGTTCGGTTTATACCCGATTCCACCGGATCTCATGACTTTAACGGTTTAACGATGTCGGCTCGTCGTTTCGTGACTAAATCCAACGGGTTTGAGTTCATACAACATCATACTATCATAACCTTGAATCGGAATCGGTTTTCTATCTTCGTTCGGCTATAGAAAAGAGATAAATTAAGAGAGATCTTAAGTGTGTGTCTTGGTGGTGTATTGAATATGTGTGAAATGAATGATTAAATGGGTAATTATGACTTATATAATTATGGATCATGGGCTTAAGCCCATGGTCTTTCCTTCTTTCCTTCATAACCCAAGTCCATAACCCATATCCATTTAATCAAACACTATCCCGACTCGTAATAACTCTTATTTTCATTTTATTAGCCGAACTAGAAAAACAGAATGTTACAAAAACGCTCAAAAACGCTCACCCAAATCCTAAACGCTCAGCCAAAAACCTAAAATGCTCAAAAAACGCTCAAAACGGTTTTTGTGAAAAAAAAGTGAAAAATTGATCGATTAACCATCCAAAACTGTTTTTTCGGTGAACCAATTATTAATTGGATATGTATTGACGATTCCGAGATATTAAGATGTGATTTCATGGATCGATTTCGTGAAAAAATAGATTCGCGTACCTATTGTACGTTAAGGCATTATTGTATTGGATCTTTTCCTATATATATATATATATATATATACAACTACTTAGATGTTTATAAAATATAAACGAACGAAAATACATCAACGTAAATAAATGAACGAACATAACCGGATGCTTACAAACATAAACGAACAAACAAAATGTGTGTTCATGTTTGTTCGTTTTTTAAATAAACGAAGATGAACTTCCAGCCAAACAGTTCGTTAATGTTCGGTTCTTTTATAGGCTTAAATTGCATGTAAGCTGATTGGAAATACATCAAAAAGTTTTTAGAAATAGGAAAAATGAAAGGGATGAAATGGTTTATATTAGAGAAATTTTTTTTGTGTTTCTAGGTGTTCCGCCATTTGAAATGGCGGAACCCACACCGGTTGCGGAGCGTGTCAAAAACTGTCTGGGGAGTTGGAGGTTTTTCTGGTGTTCCGTCATTTCAAATGACGGAAGTCACTTATTTTCCACATGTTCCGCCATTTGAAATGGCGGAACACCACTTTTACCCCTTTATAGCCTGCCCCCATACATTTAATGTACTTCCGCCATTTCAAATGGTGGAAGTGAATAGTAATATTCTGACACGTGTCTGACAAGGCATTTTACCACACTGTTCACTTATGTCATTTCAAATGACGGAAGTGAACAGTATTTATATATTATTATTTTCTAATACAGTATTACTTTTCTTAAAAAATTTAATTTGAAAGTTATATTTTAAAATTTTAATATATATTATTATTTTCTTTTATGGTTATTTTTTTTAAAAAAATATTTGAAAAATATATTTTTAAAATTTTAATATATTTTAAATTAGTATTAAAATTTAAAAATATATTTTTCAAATAAAAATATTTAAGAAAAAAATATTGTAAAAGAAAATAATAATATTACTTTTCTTAAAAAACTATTTTCTAATACAATATTACTTTTCTTAAAAATTTTATTTGAAAATTATATTTTAAAATTTTAATATATATTATTATTTTCTTTTATGGTTATTTTAAAAAAATTATTTGAAAAATATATATTTTAATAAATTTTAAATTAGTATTAATATTTAAAAATATAATTTTCAAATACAAATAATTAGGAAAAAAAATATTGTAAAAGAAAATAATATTATAAAGTACTGTTCACTTCCGCCATTTGAAATGGCATGAGCGAATAGTATTGATAAAAAAAAGAGAGAAAGTCTTGTCAATTGTCATAATTATCAGTACTGTTCACTTCCGTCATTTGAAATGACATAAGTGAATAGAGTGGTCAAACACCTTGTCAGATACGTGTCAGAATATTACTATTCACTTCCCCCATTTTAAATGGCATAAGTGCAATAAATGTATAGGGGCAGGCTATAAAGGGGTAAAAGTGGTGTTCCGCCATTTGAAAAGGCGGAACAACAGAAAAACCTTCAACTCACCAGACAATATCTGACACGCTCTGCAATCAGTGTGGGTTCCGCCATTTCCAATGGCGGAACACCTAGAAACACAAAAAAAAATTCTCTCTTATAAACCATTTCATCCCTTTCATTGTTTCTATTTCTAAAAATTTTTCAAAATACATCTATAAGTTATAATAAAACATATATAAAATATTAAAATATTTTTAGAAAACTGGTGGTGGTGGCGGTCGTGGTGGTGGTGGTGGTGGTGCAATATGTCACATAAGCATGTCACATATGAATGTCACATCATGAAAATTAACGACGTTAGGATTTCGTTAGTCAGGGTTCATTGGTAGAAAAAAATGATTAAAGGCGGAACTTTCATTAGTCATTTCGTTAGTTATGATCGACAGTGGCCAAAATGTGATAGTTGAGATTGTTTAAAACCAATATATTATTTTAAAAGTTATTGTAATTTCTTACTAACACAATGTTTGATTAAATAAACTAAGAACAAACACAAATCTCTTCAACAACCTACAAAACTTCCACTTAATAACAAAATTCGTCCTAATTAAGGGGAATATTAACTTAGGGTTTCTAATTGTTAGATGAAACGAAGGATTTGGTAAAGAGTGCGAGAAAAGAGTTTCTCAATACGGTTTATTATCATTATAGCGTCATTTTCAAATGACGGATTTCAATTATTGCTCATTTTAAAATATAGAAAAGAAATAAATATACAAAACTTCATAATACAAAATTTTATATATAAAATATTAAAACGTATACATTATTAAAAAATAAAATTTTAAAAACTTAGATTTTACATATGATCATAAAATTTTCGTTAATATAATTCATAAACTAATATAAATTCTATTATATGTGATAAGAATAAAGAGTAATTAACAAATTAAATGTTCTTTTAATACACAACAATAACTAAACTACAAAATCTATAAATACAAAAAATACATACAAAATAATAAGAAAATCACAAACTAAATATCATACTAGAAAAAATATAATAAATTAATAATTCACCCAAAAATGAAATGATAACACATGACGTACCCATTTCAGATATACGTGGAACTACAATTGGCCTATATAAATTCAAATACATCAATTTATTAAAAAATCAATTCACTATCAAGCACAAAATACTTATTTTAAAAAACAAAAAATAAAATGGTGGGCTACATTAATTGACAGACACATGAGAGCCTATTTTTGGTGATCCATTAAACAACATATATGTTCTACATCACCGACGAACCGTAACAACTTAATACAAACGAAAATAACATGACACATAAGACCCATTTGAGATATAAACAAAAACAAAACAAACTATACTTTAACTACAGCTAATAAATATAACATATTTTATAAGTTCATGTGACCTTTAAGTTTAATACTTAAACACATCCTACATGAAAAATATACATAAACAATAATTAAAAAAACTAAAAGTAACTCACGTAACACGGGGGCTAAAAGCTAGTAAAACTATAAAATTGATGGAACAAGAAAATTTTAAAGGGGTTAAAAAATTGTAAGTTTATCTTTATGTGTTTTGTCTATATATTTATATATTTGTTCATATATATTTATATATAAAATAAATTAAAAATATTCGAGCCAAACCGAATCGAGCAGACCTTTGCTCGTTGCTTGGTTCATTTGCAAACTGAACCGAGCAGAACAGCTCGTTTATAATCGAGCGAAAAAACGAGCAAGCATTTTTGAGCGAGTTCATGCGACGAGCGGTTTGGACAGCCCTAGTGGCAATGCGAGTGGGTTGAGTTGGGTTGGGTTGGGTTGGATTTGAGTGATTGGTTAGAATGAGTATAGGTCAGGATGAGTATGGGTTAGGATATATATTTAATCATAAAGGGTTAGGATGAGTTCCGGTCAAGATGGGTAAAGTTAAACCATTGTGACCCAATTGAAGGTTTAAATACAAAGGGTTTTAAAAACCCTTCAAAAAAAATTCAAAATTAATAACTCAAAATATAAATCAAAAACGCAAAATGCAAAAAAACTAAAATGTTTCCCTCGTCTTTCTCGTTCATTAAAAAAAATACATGTTTTGTATATGTTCATGTTTTATTTTTCGGTTCGGTTTTGATTATTTTCATTTCGATCGGTTTCGGTATCTGTTCGGTTTCAATGATTTCGGTTTCAATATCTCGGTTTCGATTCGGTTTCGTGGGTTTTGTTTAAATTAAAATTGGATGGAACTTGTTTTAGTCCATTCTAACCTATAACCAAAAGTCACTAGTACTTCCCATTTTCCCCAACCCATCTTGACCTCATTGAAAAATTCTTTTGATTCATCTTAACTCATTCCAATTTTAAAAATTATTCATATTGACTCAAGACAACCCATTTGGGTTGTTTTGCCACCCCTAATTATAACCAAGTAAACTCATATAAATATATTTTTTTTTATTGGCTCATTTTATATTTCATAGAAACATCCAAACGATTTACAATGAAGTGGCAGGTAAGCGGGCAACAAGCTGCGCCGTAACCCCATTTTTACTTAACAAAATATTCTTTTTACTTAAGGCCTAAAAATATTTACGACTTCCACCCAAAATGTTTTTTGCTTTCTCGAAGCCGGCCCTGTAGATGAGCATTGGTGTAAATATTTTATCAAACATATTTGACCTAGTAAAGAGACGAGAGATGAGCATACAACCAACGTATTTCAATAAAATTCCTCGACTTCAACTACCAGATGATTATATGCCCATTTTTATTCAAGACCTTAAGGAAGTCATGGTGTGAAATCACGAACCTAGTGAGTTCGTTGATTTTAATGGATGAGTAAAGCTTTAGACCTTGAATGAACCTTGATTTTGGAGGAATTAGCCAAAAATTAAGGGTGTGTACAGTTCGGTTAGGGTTGGTTTTGGGCTAAAACTAAATCCAACCAAAACTGCAGTTATTGGATTTTTGAAACCGTTTTCGGTTTTAGTTTTCGGTTTTCATTTTG